>NC_058080.1:87888004-88015011 GCF_014858855.1 Bufo gargarizans | reverse complement strand
GGGGGTGGCCAAGAAGCCCACCATGATATATCACAATCTGATAAAAGCAGCATGAAAGGGTGAGGACTTCAATCAAGATTCTGTGCTGGACAGGACCTAGGAGCCAGATCGGGGTGCTGAGGAAGAGGAAAACATCAGTGGAAGAGGGTGGTGATGGCAACGGCTGCAATAAAGAGAAGAGGCAATGTACCTCCCAAAGATCAGCTAGGGCCACATCTGCTGTAGGATGTGATGAATGGGTTAGGCTATCTGCAGCTCTTTGCGAACAACTCCAGTATGCATTTTTTTCTCCACAAGTCAAGCACACAATACCAGCGCCGTGTCCAAGATCTGCAGGATTAAAATAGGCTTTGGGCATGCCAGCACAATCATAAGTACCAGAGGTCTATTGCAGCACATGAGGTGACATCACCAGATCCTTTGGAAAATTCAACTGGCCAGAATTCCCAGAACAAGTCTGTCCTTCTTGTCCTCGCCTCCATCATGATACATCTATAATGAAATGTTTGGCCATGAAAAACTATTTTCTACCAGCAATTAGCTCGCATAGTGAAGGACACACCGTGAATACTATCAGCACTTCCATTTTGGAAGCGCTCATTAGTACTGGAGGACAGGGAAGCGGTAAAGAATCAGTACTTACAGCTTCCTGGTCCTCGGCTATGCAGGGCTGCGCACAGCATGAGTCTCTCTGTGATGTCACGCTGTGCACACCAACCGATAGCAGGAGGAAGAAGATTGCGGTGCAGGTGAGGAGTGGCGGAGTCCAGGAGCAGGAGAGGTAAG
The DNA here is from genome assembly GCF_014858855.1 of Bufo gargarizans. NCBI lineage: Eukaryota > Metazoa > Chordata > Amphibia > Anura > Bufonidae > Bufo > Bufo gargarizans. Next base: position 88,014,225 of record NC_058080.1, on the reverse strand, counting down.
TGTTTTATTTATTTTTGCTGGGGGCATAATGACCAGGCTGCTGGGGGTTGAGGCATAATGGGGGGTCTGAGTGGCATAATGAGGGCTGAGCGGTGCATAATGGGGGCTGGATGAGAGGCATAATAGGGGATGGCTGAGAGGCATATTGGGGGGTCCTAAAGGCATAATGGGGGGGCCTAAGAGTGGCATAATGAGGGGCTGAGAGTGGCATAATTGAGGCTGATGAGAGGCATAAGGGATGATAATGGGGGCTGAGAGGCAAACGGACTGATAATGGAGGCTGATAAGAGGCATAAGGGCTGATAATGGGGGCTGAGAGGCATAAGGGTTGATTATGGGTCTAATGAGAGCTGATATGGGAGTGATGAGAGGCATGGGGCTCTGATTGGGGGTCATTTACATTGGGGTCTGAGCTGAGGTCTGATTGGGGGTCTGATTTGAGTTATTATTAACATTGGGGGTCTGATTGGTGGTCTGACCTGAAGTGTAATGAAAAATATATTTATTCTTATGGCCCCCCTCTAAAATCTAGGGGCGTCTTAGGGTCCATTCACACGTCCGCAAAGTGTTTTGCAGATCCATGGATCCGCAGATTCGCAAAACACGGACAGCAGCAATGTTCGTTCCGCATTTTGCGGACCGCACTTTGCCAGCACTAATAGAATATGCCTATTCTTGTCCGAATTTGCGGACAAAAATAGTACATGTTCTTGTTTTTTCGGGAACGGAATTGCGGACCCGGAAGTGCGGGTCCGCAATTCTGTGTCCAGGCAGCGCATCGTGCTGCCCCATAGAAATGAAGGGTTCCGCAATTCCGTTCCGCAAAATGCGGAACAAAATTGCGGACATGTGAATGGACCCTTATAGGTCTCCTTCCTGAACTGCAGAGCAGTGCCCACTTCCAGCCCTGAGCCCAGCTGCCCATTGCCCAGAGCACTGATTCTGAGCCTGCTGAAGTCTTCAGAACTGTAAGTAAGTCACTGTAAGCTATATTATATATATTACTTGTTTTATGTGAGTAAGGGTGCTGGGTGGTTGGAGAAGGGGGTGGATGGAGAGGTACAGTACTATCTGCATATAAAAAAAAAAAAAAAAAAAAAATTTGAAAAATACTATATTTGCGTCAGAAGTTGTGCTATTTTAATTTTTAGAATAATGATACAGCCATTTTTTTTTATACTTTTGTGCTGATTCCTTTTTCCCCCACTATATTAAGGGACACTATAGTAACCAGAACAACAACAGCTAAACGTTGTAGCTCTGGAGGCTATAGCATGTCTCTGCAAGCTTTTTAATGGAAAAAAAGGCAGTATTTACATTACTGCCAAGGAGCACCTCTAGTGGCCACTCATCAGACGACCACTCAGGCGGCCACTCATCAGACGACCACTCATCATTCGACCACTAGAGGTGCTTCTTCCTAGCCCAGTGTTGCACAACGTGCAACACTGGCATTCATGCTAAACACTCTTCATAGAAATGCATTGATTCAAAGCATCTCTATGAAGCCGGCATTTGTGCAATAGCCTCCCAATGCTTCCCTATGGGAAAGTAGTGGGTTGGCTATGATATACTCACATACTGCACATTCCTGTGCATTGTATTGATGAGGTGATCTGTAATACAGTCACAAACTGCACATTACTGTGACTAATATTGCTGTAGAGCTTGCAATACTCACACACTGCACTTTTCTATACATTTTATTGCTGAGGTGATCTGTAATGTACTTGCACATTGCACGGTACTGTGAGTTGTATTGCCGTGGAGCTATGCAATACACTGAGTCTGAGCTACGCTTGTGTTGTGGTGGAGGGCGTTAATTATTATTTTTTTAATTAGTAAACATTTGTTTTGAACATAGTGAAGAGAAATTCTGTACCAAGTATAGGTGATGTGGGAGGCGCGATATGTAGGTGGGGCTGTGTGTGGGTGTGGCTTGATGGTGGACAGAGACACAGGGGCCCCATAATCTCCTATTGCCTGGGGGCCCCATGAGTTGTGAGTCTGCCCCTGGTGGACACTGAGGCCTTTCACAGCCTGATGTCGGCGGCCATCCCTCGTTACGCAGTCCCCACCATTTTTACCGGTGTGCCATGCCCGCCTAACATCAGAATGTGTCCCCTAACATCACCCATGCCCTGACGAACTGGGAAGGTCCACTTAACCACAGACACATGGACACGTGCTTTTGGCCAGGGACGCTACATTTCCCTGACGGCACACTGGGTGAACGTTGTGGAGGCCGGGAGCGAGTCGTACCCTGGGATGGCACACACAGGTGCTACCGATGCCAAGGATTCCGGGGCCTAACTCCATTAGGGTTTCCGCCACCACCTACATTAGTGGCTCTAACCCCCAATTCTCCTTCTCTTCCTCCTCCACTTCCACCTCAGAATTATCCTCTTGCAGCACCAGTCAGCCATCAGTCGGTAGCTGGAAGCAGTGTAGCACTGCAGTTGGGAAGCATCCACAGGCAGTGATTAAGTTGATCTGCTTAGGTGATAGCACACTGCCGCAGAGCTGTGGCAGGGGATAATAGACCAGACTGAGCTGTGTCTCTCGCCACTCAACCTAGAACCAGGCATGGTTGTGTCTGATAATGTCCGTAACTTGGTGGCGGCTTTCGAGCGCGGGAAGCTCACACACATGCCATGCCTAGCCCACGTCTTCAATTTAGTGGTTCAGCGGTTTCTTAAAACCAACCCCAATTTGCCTGAGCTACTGGTGAAGGTGTGCTGCGTGTGTGTCCATTTCCGCAAGTCAGGCAGCTACCGCCGGTCTGTCAATGCTGCAGCAGCGATTACAATTACCAGCTCACCGACTGTTGTGCGACATGAAAACGTACTGTAACTCTACCTTTCACATGTTGGCCAGGCTTTGTGAGCAGCAGAGGGCAGTAGTGCAATACCAGCTGCAACATGGTCGTCCCCTTTCTAGTCAGATTCCAGTCTTCACAAGTGAGGAGTGGGCATGGATGTCTGACCTCTGTGAACGTTTAAGAAACTTTGAGGAATCAACAATGATGTTGAGCGGCAATGCCGCTATTACCAGCATAACCATCCCACTTCTGTGTCTACTCAAACACTCGCTGCTCACAATTAAGGCTGACACTTTGCATGTGGAAGAGGTGGAAATGGGGGAATATATTACACAGGGTGATAGCCAGACCACCCTTAGTTTGTCTTCTCAGTTCAAATTGGATGATGATGATGAGGAGGAGCAGAAGACGCTACAGAGGGTAGTACCCATGGAAGTTTAATTCCATCTGTTCAACATGGATGAGCAGAAGAGGAAGAAGAGGATGTGGAGATTGAGAGTCATCCTCCTGATGACGACAGCAAAGTCTTGCCAGTTGGGACTCTGTACACATGGCTGACTTTAAGTTCGGCTGCCTTTCCCATGACCCACGCAGGGGCGGACTGACAACTCATGGGGCCCCTGGGCAACAGGAGATTATGGGGTCTATGTGTCCCCGCCCACCCTCAAGACACACCCACCAACAGCCCCACCCACATATTGCGCCGCCCAAATCACCTACACTTGGTACAGAATTTCTCTTCACTATTTTCAAAATAAATGTTTACAAATTTTTTCTTTTATAAATAACACCCTCCACCACAACACAAGCATATCTCAGACTCAGTGTATAGATCCACAGCAATACAACTCACAGTAAAGTGCGATGTGCAAGTACATACATTACAGATCACCTCAGCAATAAAATGCATAGAAAAGTGCAGTGTGCGAGTATCGCAAGCTCTACAGCAGTATAAGTCACAGTAATGTGCAGTTTGTGACTGTATTACAGATCACCTCATCAATACAATGCACAGGAATGTGCAGTATGTGAGTATATCATAGCTAACCCACTGCTTTCCCATAGGGAAGCGTTGGGAGGCTATTGCGCATGTGTGGCTTCATAGAGATGCTTTGAATCAATGTATTTCTATGAGGAGTGTTTAGCGTGAATACCAGTGTTGCACGTTGTGCAACACTGGACTAGGAAGAAACACCTCTAGTGGCCGTCTGATGAGTGGCCACTAGAGGTATTCCTTGGCAGTAATGTAAATACTGCCTTTTTTTTTAAAAAAAGGCAATGTTTACATTAAAAAGCTTGCAAGGACATGCTATAGACACCAGAACTACTACGTTTAGCTGTTGTGGTTCTGGTGACTATAGTGTCCCTTAATATAGAGAAAAAAAAAGAATCAGCACAAAAGTATAAAAAAATGGCTGTAACATTATTCTAAAAAAAAAAAAAAAACACAACTTCTGACACAAATATATAGTATTTTGCTGATTACTTTTATTTTTTTATATTTTTTTTACAATGTGCAGATAGTACTGTATCCCTTCATCCACCCCTCCATCCCCCTTCTCTATCCCCCCTCCCCCTTCTCTATCCTCCCACCCCCTTCCCCCAACCACACAGCACCCTTACTTACATAAAACAAGTAATATATATAATATAGCTTACAGTGAATTACTGTAAATACTTACAGTTCTGAAGACTCCAGCGGCTCAGGATCAGTGCTCTGGGCAGTGGGCAGCTGATCTCAGGGCTGGAAGTGGGCACTTACAGTTCAGACAGAAACCCGTCTCTGGGTATAATATTATGACAGGAGGTATATATAATTATCAGCAGTCACAGACTACCACCCCTAAAACATAGCCTTTATTATATATCATAAACAATAAAATAAATAACCCTAGTGATAACATAAAGAAAACAATGAAATAAAAAAATATTGATTTAAATGAGTCAATCCTCTGAGCATACTCGTTTTACGCATTTTGGACAACACCGATTACTGGTTGTTCACCCTTCTTGACACACACATTCCTTTGGTGGAGAGGAAGAGCAAAATGGTGCAATACCAGAAGGTCCTTGTGGAAAAATTGCTCCAAAAATTTCCAGCTGACAAAGCTGGCGGCAGAGTACGTAGTTCCTTGGGCAACCGAGGAGGGGAGACGAGGGGAATACATAGCAGTTCCAACAGAGGCAGAGCAACATTACAAAGCCTGGAACAGTTTCATGACACCCCACCAGCACCCTCAACCTAAAGCGCAGCATATTGTGACAAGGAGGGAAACATTTTGGAAGATGGTGAAAGAGTACGTAGCAGACCGTGTCAGCGTCCTCAATGATCCCTCTGTGCCTTACAACTACTGGGTGTCCAAGCTTTACACGTGGCACAAAATGGCACTCTATGCCTTGGAGGTGCTGGCCTGACCTGCTGCCAGTGGTTTGTCAGAGCGGTATTTAGTGCTTCTGGGGGCATAATAACTGATAAGCGCATCTGCCTGTCAACTGAAAATACTGACAGGTTGACTCTTATAAAAATGAACAAGGCCTGGATTGCCCCTGACTTCTCTACTCCACCAGAGGAAGGTGACTGAACCTAAAGGCACTTTAAATGTGTTTTTTATAATGTACTGAATACACTGTATTCCCATGCACCCCTTCCACCACAAAAAGGGTACTGTATATGGTTAAATCTGCCTTTTCTCGTCCTCCTCTTCCATAATATCAACATGCTTATTAGTCTGCCCTCACTCCTAATGTTGTAGAGGGTCAGCTCACTTGCAGGCCCTCGCATACAATGTTTTAGAGGGTCAGCTCACCAGCAGGCCCTCACCTACAATCTTTTAGAGGGCCAGCTCACCTGCAGGCCCTCGCATTTAATATTTTAGAGGGTCATCTCACCAGCAGGCAACTCAACCATAATGTTTTACAGGGTCAGCTTACCAGTAGACCCTCAACCATAATGTTTTACAGGGTCAGCTCACCAGCAGGCCCTCACCTACAATCTTCTAGAGGGTCAGCTCAGCAGCAGGCCCTTGCATATAATGTTTTACAGGGTAAGCTCACCAACAGGCCCTCATCCATAATATTTTCAATGGTCAGCTCAGTAGCAGGCACTCGACAATAATTTTTTTGATGCTCAGATCAGCAGAAGGCACTTGCCCCTAATGTTTTAGATGATCAGCTCAGCAGGAGGCCCTCACATGTTTTAGAGGGTCACCAGCAGGCCATCAATCATAATTTTTTAAGGGTGTATGATGCCCTCCTTTATGTGTAATAAAGGGTGCATTGTAATATTTGGCAGCCCTTTCCCTTAGTGCATAGGCTTTAGGAGTGTAGGAGTCCCACTACCTGAACAATTGTACCACAATGTGAATGAGGCCCTCTATTATGTGATAAACAGGTTGTATCGGAGTGCCTTTTCCTTGTAATTTTTGGCAACACTTGCACTTTATATACAAGTAAATATATAGTAAAGAATGTTTCCTAACAATTTTTTCTCTAAAATCGATTTTATCTTCGATTTTGTGCATATTATTGTCAGTCTGTAAAAGTGGCGTATTACTCAGGCAACATTGTTCCAAGCAGAGACCTGGGAGTCCAAGATGCATCCAGACCTCCTCCCCATGATGTCTCTGAACCATTTTGGTGGTGTTTTCATCAATTTCTGACCTTTTCCTATGAACCAGGCACCCTCCCCTCTTCAGAGTAGGGGGTGCCTGGTTTAATGCTCGGGTTCACCAATTGACGTCCATTGTGCTCGGGTGCTCGGTAGAGCACCCGAGCATCCCAAGGTGTTCAACCAGAGCGCCCGAACACCCAAGCACTTTGGTGCTCGATCAACACTAGTCACCACATTTGTTTTGCTGCTAGTTAAAATCAGATAGTGACACATCCTTTTTTTCTAATCTCTTTTTATTGTCTGATTGAAGATATTTTATTCTATTACCTAAAAACATGATTATGAGGTCTGCCAACTTGCTTGCATTGTTTTTAACAGCATTTAGACAGCATAAAGAAAATCGTTTTACAGCAACCCCATGGTCCATAGAGTTTTCTAGGCATGCTCTGTGACCTGTGCGGAGGTAATTATACATGAAAAAAAAATAGATTAACTTTGATAATCACCTATTGTGAATAATGGATCCTGTATTTTCTGTCATTCTAATCTTTCCTCTGATTTTATAACCTCTATGTATAGATAATCATAAAACTGCAGTAATGTGATCTGTACAGACCAAAAAGTGTTAATAGTTAGTGTGAAAACTGTAGGATTTTATGTTTTTTGTTTAAATACAGATGTTGACAAGGAAAATAAAAAAAAAATTGTTAAAAAATTTGAGTTAAACAAAAAATGTGTTTTAAAAACATCTCCTTTAACACATTAAGGACCCAAGACGAGAATGCCGGTACTTAGTGCCCCCGGACGAGCAGTCTGGTCCTACGGCCCTTCTTCCCCCCCGCGTGCGGTGACGCAATCAGCGGCAAAGATCCGGCTGTTACTGACAGGCGGATCCCAGCTGCATCCACCAGAATCGGTGATAACGCTGATGCCGGTGGATTAACCCCTCATATGCTGCGGTATGCGCTGACCGTGGCATATGGGAGGTTTGCGCTCCCTCACCTAATCCATCGGGTCCCCACGGTGCTGAGGCGGGGACTCGATAGTTTCCATGGCAGCCCCAAGCCATTCAAAGGAATACAGATGTATTGTGCTGCATTAAAATAGGGATCATATCCTGTAATGTTGAAGTTCCAGAGTTAAACAAATAATAAAGTGTGTGGGGGGGGGGGGGAGTAAAAAAAAAAAGAAAGTTTAAAAATAAAATAAAAATATGATCTTCATGTGGATAAAGCCAAGGGTTTTGATAGATTTGTGAAGGTAGTTCTTTAGGGAGTTAGGATTTGTGGTTGGATGACTATTCACTACTATACCTAAAAATGAACAGCATGATAGTACAAACTAAGAGACTCATGCAAACAAAGAACTCCAGCACCTACAGCGGGGAAAATAAGTATTTCATACATTGGCGATTTTACAAGTTTTCCCACCTACAAAGAATGGAGAAGTCTGTAATTTTTATTGTAGGTATACTTGAACTGTGAGACATAGAATCTAAAAAAATATCCAGAAAATCACATTGTATGATTTTTTAATAATTAATTTGCATTTTATTGCATGAAAAAAGTATTTGATCGTCTAACAACAGCAAAAAATATGCCTCTCATGGACCTGTTAGTTTTTCTTTAAGAAGCCTTCCTACTCTGCACTTATTATTTGTATCAATTACACCAGTTTGAACTCGTATAAAAGACACCTGTCCACACACTCAATCAATCACACACCAACCTCTCCAACATGACCAAGACCAAATATCTATCTAAGGACACCAGGGATGCAATTGTAAACCTGCACAAGGCAGGGTGAGCTACAGGAAAATAGGCAAGCAGCTTGGTGAGAAGGCAACAACTGTTGGCACAATTATTAGAAAATGGAAGAGACACAAGATGACTATCAATCTTCCAGAAGAAGAAAGATGAGTACATCATACTTTGGGGGTCTTTTTCTGCAAAGGGGACTGGACGACTACACTGTATTGATGTGAGAATGGATGGTGTCATGTATTACGAGATTTTGGCCAACAACCTCCTTCCCTCAGTAAGAGCATTGAAGATGGGCCGTGGCTGGGTCTTTCAGCATGACAATGACCCGAAACACACAGCCAGGGCAACTAAGCTACATAAGAAGCATTTCAAGGTCCTGGAGTGGCCTAGCCAGTTTGAGAGACCTGAACCCAATCAAAAATCTTTGGAGGGAGCTGTAACTCAATGTAGCTTAGCGACAGTCCCAAAACCTGAAAGATCTGGAGAAGATCTGCATGGAGGAGTGGGCAAAAATTCCTTGCTGCAGTGTGTGCAAACTTGGTCAAGAACTACAGGAAATGTAAGGCCTCTGTAATTGCAAACAAAGGTTTCTGTACCAAATATTAAGTTCTGTTTTTCTATTGTATAAAATATTTATTTCTTGCAATAAAATGCTAATTCATTATTTAAGAATCAAACAATGTGAATTTCTGGATTTTAGTTTAGGTTCTGTCTCTCACAGTTGAAGTGTACCTACAATAAAAATTACAGACCTCTCCATTCTTTGTAGGTGGGAAAACTTGCAAAATCACCAGTGTATCAAATACTTATTTTCCCTACTGTACGTGGAAAATGATACCATAAAGGCAATACTCTTATTAGTGATCTCTAAAAAAATAATTACACAGTCAGATATGGACTGATTCTAACTCATAAAAATTCACAAAATTGCCTATGGGCATCATCACACGTATATAGGTATGAAAGTATAAATGGAACATACAGTGCATGCGACCCTATCATCTGTCTATACTCAGCCATGCACTGTGTTTGTCTCAGATGTAGGAACAGATCTCTTCAGTAGAAAATAGAAAAACTTTTCCTAATCAACTGGATACCTTGTTCATGTAATTAAAGGTCTATTTTATTAAATGACATTCTGCACAAACATCATTTGTTTTATTCTTCAGTTTAGATGAAAACTATTAATTGTTCTCAAAATGTCACTCTTCCATTTTCTTAAACATCACACAGTTTCTTAATTGTAACTTTAGCTAATGTGTTTGAAAGGGTATTTGAATTAGACATGTATTCAAGAAAAGAACACCCTTTATGCACTGTATCTGACATAGAAAATCTATGAGTTTGTTAAATGTATGTACTGAGATGAGCAACAATATTCTACATAATCAAGTTAATCCAATCAGCAGAACTGTTAGAATAATTTTAATTTTGTCCAATCAGCAGATTTATTTAAATAAAGAAGCCCTGATGATTGGACAAATCGATTCTAATAGCTCTGCTGATCGGAAAAATCGATTCTGTAGAATATTTTTGCTCATCTCTACTCCAAACTTTCTAATTTTGTCCTTGAACCATGAAAAATGCAGTCCAACACAACTTTGGCGAACAGGTGCTGGATCAACAAACCATCTGAATCCCTTGTTTCCCAGCTAAAACCAATTTTGGATAAAAAGAAACAAAAAAATAGACATACTTGTGTAGACTCAGGATTTTAGTCTGTGATTTCAAGCGATTACAGTTCAGCATTGAAGTTAGATATTGAAAAATACATTTCAAATTTTCATTCACCCTTAATTCTGATAATTTTAGTTATTTGCTAAGCGACATATGTGCATTTTCAGCCAAATAACATTTTAGTAGTAAATAGAGTCCACTTGTTTGTAATTTATTCTCAGTATAGCTACAGCTGTTCTGTGAAGGCCTCAGAGGTTTGTTAGTGAACATTAGTGATCAAACAGCATAAGGCCTCATGCACACGACAGTGTTTTTTCACTGTCAGTGATTTGGCATCAGTAGTCCGTGTCCGATTTTGCTTCAGTTGTGTTTCCTTATGTCTTCATTATTTTTTGTCTGACAGGGAAAAAAAAAGGAAGGTTAATGAAAAGTGTAATTTTATTGCACCAAGGTCTTGTAGAAAAAAACGGACACGGATGACATACCAGTTGTACATCCGTGTTTTTTGACGGACCCATTGACTTGAATGGGTCCGTCCTCGGTTTTCCACTGACACGAATAGGACAGTTATATTTTTTTGACGGACTGGAATCACGGACGCAGAGAAAAAACGGAGGACTATCGTTTTTTTTTCACAGCTCCATAGAAATGAATGGGACCTCCGCTAAACTGTGAAAAATTATGGAACGGACGCGGATGCACACAACGGTCGTGTGCATGAGGCCTAATAAAAAACAATGAACACACCAGACAGGTCAGGGATAAAGCTGTGAAGTATAAAGCAGGATTAGGTTATACAAAAAAAAAAAATATATATCCCAAGCTCTGAACATCACACAGAGCACTGTTCAATCCATCATCCAAAAATGGAAGGAGAATTGCACAACTTCAAACTTAACAAGACATGGCCATCCACCTAAACTGACAGCCCAAGCAAGGGGAGAATTAATTCTACAAAAAGGCAAGAGGCCAATGGTCATTCTGGAGGAGCTGTAGAGATCCATAGCTCAGTGTACTCCATAAATCTGGCCTTATTATAAGAGTTGCAAGAAGAAAGCCATTTTTGAAAGCAAGCCATAAGGAGTCCCATTTGTCATAGGCCATGTAGGGGACGCAGAAAGCATGTCAAAGTTGATGGTTTTGTCAGATGAGACCAAAGTTGAACTTTTGGCTTAAATGCAGAACGCTATGTGTGGCGGAAAACTAACACATCACCCTGAACACACCATCTCCACCATAAAACATGGTGGTGGCAGCACCATGCTGCGGGGATGCTTTTCTTCAGCAGGACATTTGATCGGAAGATGGATGGAGCAAAATACAGAGCAATCCTGGAGAAAAACTTGGTAGAGGTTGAAAAAGACTTGAGACTGGGCAGAGGTTTACCTTCCAGCAGGACAATGACCCTAAACATACAGCCAGAGCTACAATGGAATGCTTTAGATCAAAGCATATTCATGTGTTAGAATTAGAGATGAGTGAATCGAAGATAAAGAAGTGGAATTTGATCCGAATTTCATGAAAAATTTGATTTGTACCGAGGTAACAAATCATATTTTTTTCTAAAATTGCTGCTGTACATGTTAGAATGAGGAACTAAGAACTCTGGGAATGAGGGATCACCCACCATGCCATGCGTGCAGCCAGCCAGCCAGCCTTTGTGATGTCACAGCACTAAATATAGCCTCAGCCATCTTGGGCTTTTTCCAGTGTATTTAGAGCAGGGAGAAACATGACAGGCACTAGGGACAGTGTTTAGGAAAGACTTTATTCAGCCCCCCCCCCCAAAAAAAAAACGAGCAGATCAGGGAAAGATCATTCATAGTGTAGGGAAAGCTTAGGGAAGCATTATCCACACTATAGGGAGACAGCAGGAACCAATAGGGGAGTGTAAAGCCTGGGTAATATGAGATATTACTATTACAACTTGCTACATTAATTGGGGTCCAAATTTCTCTAATACTACTGAGTTTAGGTTGTTTGTATAAATAACAACTATAGGTACATCTACTCGCCCTTCTGTGGTGAAATTAAATTGTGATACAGCCAGTTTTGGGGTGTATTAATAGCAAATATAAGTATGTCTATTCACCATTCTGTGGTGACATTACAATGTGTTGCAGACAGTTTTGGGGTTTATTAATAGCAAATTTAAGCACATTCATTTGCTCTTGCTACAGTGGTGAAATCGCAGTCTGATAGTATTGATTTTACCTGTGCAGTTTCTTTGAATTTACATTATGTCGGACAGACATGTGACAAGCCCTTCAAATGATACAGGCAGTGGCCAAAATGTTTCTGGAGCAGGCAGAAGTAGCAGCAAAAGAAGGGGGGATGGCAGCAGCAGTCGCAGCGACAGGCCTGAGCTCACAGTGTCATCTAGCGGTCATGTCTGGAGCAGCAACCCAGCGGTACTTGAATAGTTGACTCGTTCTTCTACTTCATTGCAAGTGACATCAGATCCCACAGCCAGGAGTCAGTGAGTTCCTCTGACACAACCTTTAATTGTCATGGCCCGTGAACAAACTTTGTCTCGCCACCTGTCCTTAACCTGCCCCTGTCATTTTCTCTTCCCTCAGCTTGAGAGGCATGGGCTGCTGATGGCTCGGCACCACTTTTCAGCGAGGACGAGATTCTAGAGGACAGTCAGCAGCTACTGCCCAGCCAAGATCTGGAAGAGAGATCCGCTGCTTCCTCTGGTAGGAGGGCAAGTAGTGAAGATGGGAGTCTTGTGGGAGCAGGTGTTGCGAGCAATCAGAAACATGGCCCTGAGACTGATGAGGGTGACATCAGTGACGTGCAAACAGTAGTGGACAATGATGTGACTGATCACACTTGGGAGCCGGGTGAACAGTGCACTTCTTCCTCATCATCAGGGTAGCGGCTTGCGCATGAGGCAGCGGCTGAGTCAGCAGGGTGGTAGCATGGCCGTGAGTCAGCAGAGTGGTATCAATGAGAGGTTGGGAGCCAAATATGCCTGGGGTAGAACGCCCACTACGCAGGAGCCTACCTGTCCGGAAAGAAGTAGCGGTGCAGGAGTCCGCTGAGGCAGCGGTAGCAGGCAGTCAGCACAAAGTGGTAGAGGCACGATGTCATACTCGGCAGAGTGGGAATTTTTTATAAAGCCGCTGGAGGATGTCAGCATGGCCATTTGAAAAATCTGTGGGCAGAAGGTGACGCGTGGCCACTCTGCCAATGTTGGCACCATAGTTCTGCATGCAGTGTCACCATAAAGTGGTCTGGGAAAACCGTCGTTCTAATGTAGTGGTACAGCCTAAGGCAGCAACCCCTGCATCACCCAGTCTGCACCCCTTTTCCGCAACTCAAGGCTCCACCACCTCAACTAAAGGGACCTGTATGTCCCTCCCATCATCTACTAGTCCTGACGTTCCTACTCCTCCTCCTACTCCCCATCAGTCATTTCATCAGCAATCGATCACAGAAAGCGATTGCCAAGAGACAACATTACGCCTTTACTCATCCAACGCCGCAGAAGTTGAACGTGCTCTTGGCTAATTTGCTGTTGCTGCAGTCTACCCCCCCCCCTCTTCCTTTTGGACTTTGCACCTTTCAGAGAACTATCGGCTTGGGCCGAGCCGAGGTGGAGAGTCCCAAGTCGTCATTTCTTTGCGAAAAAGGCAGTACCAGCCATGCACACCTATGTTGAATAGAAAGTGGGCCAGTCCTTGAGCCTGTCATTGTCCGCCAAAGTGCACAGCAGCGCTGATATGTGGAGCTGTAACTATGGACCAGGACAATGTATGTTTTTTACAGCTCAATGGGTAAATGTGGCTGCCCAGCCACACCAGCAACTTGGCCAGATGTCGCCGCTGCTGCCTCCACATTCTCACGCCGTTGGTCCTGTGACAATGTTCGCCTCTGCCTCCTCATCCTCCACCGTGACCTCAGACTCCACTGCAGGGACAATTCACAGTGCTTCTCCAGCATACCACATGTGCAGGGCATGGCAGTATCATGCTGTTCCGCACCTAGTTTGCCTGGGCGATCTGAGTCATACGGGAGGAACTGCTTTGCGTCTTTCATCAAGAAATCAACTCCTTGCTTTCTCCAGGAGTCTCAAAATCAGAACTATGGTCACCGACAACGGGAAGAACATGGTGTCTGCGCTGCCTCAAGGAGGTCTGAGCCATATGCCCTGCATGGCGCACTTGTTTAATATATTATTGCAAAGAGGTTCCTAAAGTCTTCCACCCATCTGCAAGACATCCTAAAAATGGCCGGGAAACTGTGCATATACTTCAATCACTCTTACACTGCAAAACACACCCTCTTTGAGCTGCATATGCCTGATATGCCATATCCCTGATATGCAATGTTTCCACCTATTAGAACTCCACCCCCCATATGTTGGACAGACTATATGAACAGAGAAAGGCCATAAGCAATTTCTTGATGATACAGGCAGACAGAGGTACTCCCCTGTGTAACTTCGATGAGTGACACCTACCATTTGCTTGGAACCTTTGAGGAGGCCACTTTATTTGTCAGTCACCAGGACTATGGGATGAATAGTGTCATTCCACTACTTCATGTCTTGGAACAGATGCTGCTTAGTCTGGCTGGCCATGGTACAGGACGTGGCACCTACATCTCACAGCCATATGGGCCCTGTGGGGGCTGAACTGGAGAAGAAGGAGGAGGAGGACATTCGAGCACAAGCAATGCGTAGAGAAATGGGTGTTTTTTTTTCTACACAGGTGACAGGAAAGGAGGAGCAGGAGATGCAGGAGCAGCTGGAGGAACAACATGGCGACGAGGAAGATGAGGCAGATGACCCAGACACATTGTGGCAGTGTGCAGTGGAGATGGAGGTAGGTAGTCCCACCAAGTCACTTGCACAAATGGCCCGATGCATGCTCAGTTGCCTATGTAGTGACAGCCAAATTGTCACCATTAGGCAGCGGGGTGACTACTGGCTCTCCACCATGTTGGGCTCTCGCTACAGGTCCAAAATGGGGGCCTTTTTTCCACCCTGTTAGAGCGAGGACAAACGACTATCAAGACATCCTATGTAGTCAGTTGGATGCTGTCTATGTACGCCATCACCCATCCTCACACAGGTCTGACAGGGGGGTCCTCTGCACTCCCGTTCCATTGCCAAGGCTGCCGGAAGGAAGTGGGGGTAAGAGCAGTACCAACTCCAACAGCAGCAACTTAAGTCTAGAGTCTCTGATGAGCAGTTTTCTTCACCTGCCTAGTGAAGAAACTACTCACTAGCAGCTTGACATGGAGCAGAACCTGAAACAGCAAGTTATGGCATACTTGGACTGCACCCTTCCACCCCACATTGAACATCCCCTGGACTACTGGGCAGCCAAACTTGGTTTGTGGCCTCAACTGGCCGAGTTTGCCCTGGACAAGCTTTCCTGTTCGGCCAGTAGTGTGGCATCAGAGCGGGTGTTTAGTGTAGCAGGGACTATAGTTATCCCAAGTAAACCTCACCTCTTCATCCAAAATGTGGACAAAACTGACCTTTGTGAAGATGAATCAGGCATGGATCAGCCAGGATTTCCACACACCAGTAGCTGATGCATCAGACTTAATCATCCCTGGTGCCACACTCAAACTTTGTCAAAAGAGAACTGTTTATTCTGGCTACCTGCTTCAGCTACTATACTCTGATGCTGTCACCCTCCTGATGCCACACACCTGCTGCCAGGTGCTCCTACTACCACCCACCATCTTCAGTTTTTGCTGGTATTGCCCCCCACCTCCCCAGTCTGTCACTGGGCCCCTTTATGGTCTCCTCATGCTGCTGCCACCTCACTACTCTGTGGTCTCCTCATGCTGCTGCCACTTCAACACTCTGTCACTGGACCACTCTGTGGTCTCCTCATGCTGCTTCCAACTCACCACTGTGTCACTGGGCCTCTCTGTGGACTTGTCATGCTGTTCCCACGCTCTCCACTTTATGCCTAGGCCACTATTTTGCCTTTTTGGCCTGGTTGACATCAACATTTATTTGAACCTTCTTTTGATTTGTCAGAAGGAAGGAAAAATTTGATGCACAACGGATCCTGTCTATGTAGCAGCTGTAAGGCCTGTATGACATGGTCCCTATTTTGCATCAGAATTGGCTCATGATTTGGTAGCCAAAAGCAAGGGTTGGTAAAAAATGCAGATGACATGCAAATATTCCATTCACGTGTCATCTCTGTTTTGGATCCACTCCAGTTTCTTTTTGGCTTTAGCAATACTGATGGATTATGGACCAAATGCTGAGTAAAAGGCCGATGCTCAACAGACAGAATCAGTTTTTTGGGGGTTATTGTTCTGACGGATCAGAGGAGCGACAAACAGTGATGTCAACACAAACTTACTTTTGACACCCTCTCCACTATGTCAGGGGGCTTTACTCGTATAAGCATTTAATAGAACAGGTTCTGTAGAAATCTATGTGAAATCATCTGACGATGGTGTAAAAGGAGTGCGCTCTTTCACGCTATAGTAGGATCTTGGGCCTCTGCACGGTTCTTTATACCTCTCACTAACATCGACCTGTAAGGCTGAGTTCACACTTGTGTTACTTGGTCAGTTTTGGCCCTGTAACTGCCCAAATAAGTGAAGTGTGCAGTGATTCTAAGAGCGACGCCTGTCATATGAGTGTCATACTGACTCACATTATTGTTGCACTACCAGAGCAGACTCCCTATGCATGTTGCTGCAAGGCACAGTGTTCTACTCCACTATACAGGCTCTCTACAGCCAATAAATACATGTAGATGATTTTTACCGCAATTCATCACAAAAATTTGGATCAAATCTTTTTGGAAAATTCGGCAAACTGACCAAATGGAATTTTTGCTCATCTCTAGTCTTCACCCTCTCCATCACTTTTACCAGACTGTGATATGTCATTGTGGACTCCTTGGTCCACTCCTGATCCCCTCCTTTGTATTTCCCCTAAGTGCCTCTTTCACTGCACCTAAAACTGGACATCATGGCTACAAGTGACACTACTACTATTACCACCACCAACATAAGCCTCTGCATCTTAAGCCTCTGCCTCATGGCAGTTTAAATGCTGATACATTTAAAAGTAATCAACACAAAGATTATTGCCTATTCTTTTGGGGGAAAAAGAAGGCATCCCACTGGGAGGGGCAGGGAAAGCCAAGATGATGCAATTGAATGGCTTTTCTGGGGCCACAAGGAGAAGGAGCAGGGGGAATGTCCTGCTGACATGTTTTTTTTTCCCCATCATGCATAACTGATAAAAATGGAATCGTTATATGTGCATATAGAAATAAATTAGGATGGAGCAAAACGGAATGCCTTTTAAAGGGTTTAGTGTTTTGCATTCCATCCTAAAATTCTGTTATATTTCATTGTAAGGGAACACTAAACGGAATTCCTAACGCTGGTAAGAACCCATTCTTATAATTCTGATAAGTATTTCCAAGTTTCTGTATCTTGATCTACTCTGAGTGATTTCTGACCTAGAGTTTTGTGCCTGTTTTGTCTTGCTAAGTTTCTGCACATGTATCTGAACTGCGTTGTGATGTCTATTTTGTGGATTTGGTATGTTCTCTGCCTGTTTGTCCACAGTCTGTCAGTCCTTGCCTGCTTTTGTGTAGGATCTTTCCTGTGCTTTCAATGCCTAGCTTTGGTGATTCTGACTTGTTGTGTCAGCTTCCAACTACACTGGGACTATTCCAAGAGGTACCAGCTTGTTTTGCCTGCTCTGCAACAAAGTTCAGGTCCCCGTATAGGAGTTAAAGGGTGAATACCAGGGGACTGCCAGGATATCGCCCTAACGTGTATTCCAGTGTCAGATCAGTTAGTCGGCACAGTGGTTCCACAACCATTGTCTATAACAATAGCTCAAATAACTATACACATTGCCAGCTGGCATTGAAATTATCAGTGCTATTCAACAGTCAGATACTGAAATACATACAGTATACACAACACTGGTAAATACATAATATGTTTAAAATGGCAATAACTAGTGTATAACTAGTGGCGTCGCTAGAGGGGGGCAAGGGGGGGCAATCACCCCCCCTATGTTGTTCTTTGCCCCCCCCGCGCTGATTCCCCCAGGTGAATACTAATGAGCGCTTCATTAGTACCGCTCATTAGTACCGAAGGACCAGGAAGTGGTGAACGCTTTGTACTCACCACTTCCTGGTCCTCGGCTGTCGGCTGTGCAGGGCTGTGCACAGCGTGAGGAGGGAGAAAATTGCAGGCGGCGTCAGTCCAGGAGCAGGAGAGGTAAGTGTTTTTTTTTTTTTTTTTTATAAATATGTGGCTGCTGGGGGCATAATGGGGGCTAATTGGAGGCATATGGGGGCTAATTGGAGGCATATAGGGTTAATTGGAGGGATATGGGGGATAATTGGAGGCATATGGGGGCTAATTGGAGGCATATGGGGCTAATTGGAGACATATGAGGGCTAATAGGAGGCATATGGGGGCTAATTGGAGGTATATGGGGCTAATTGGAGGCATATGGGGCTAATAGGAGGCATATGGGGCTAATAAGAGGCATATGTGGCTAATTGGAGGCATATGGGGCTAATTGAAGGCATATAGGGGCTATGGGGGCTAATTGGAGGCATATGGGGGCTAATTGGAGGCATATGGGGGCTATGGGATCTAATAGGAGGCATATGGGGGCTATGGGGGCTAATTGGAGGCATATGGGGCTATGGGGGCTAATTGGAAGCATATGGGGGCTAATTGGAGGCATATGGTGGCTAATGAGGCATATGGGTGCTAATAAGAGGCATAATGGGGGCTAATGAGGCATTTTGGTGCTAATAAGAGGCATAATTGGGGCTAATTAGGCATATGGGGCCTAATAAGAGGCATAATGTGGGCTAATGAGGCATAATGGCTTATAATGGGGCTAATGAGGCATAATGGGGCTAATGAGGCATAATGGGGGCTAATAAGAGGAATAATGGGGCTAATGAGGCATAAGGGCATTATAATGGGGCTAATGAGGCATAAGGGCTGATATGGGGGCTGATATGAGAGGCATAATGAGGGCTAATGAGAGTCATAATGTGTCATCAACAAATGCCCCCATAACAATGTGTCTTCCACAGATCCACCATAACAGTGCGCCTGCGCACTGACGAGAGACAGAAAGAAGGGGAAAGAATCTGCGGAAGCAAGCAGAGGACGGCACAGCAGACAACTGAACAGCTTCTTTTGCAAGTAAATTGTTTTATTATAAATGTATCCCTGCATACCGCAATTCTCTCGTATTTTGTAATCTCATTTATATATACTTATTTTGTTTTGCCCCTTTCATTTTTGTCTGTGGTATCTTTAATGCACTTTTAAACAGGGGCTGTAGCCACGTCTCCCACCTCAGCGCTCTCCTGCCCTACAGGTGGGAGCCCTTCTTCTGCCATCTGCATTTCTACATCATCTAATATTGGTAAGAATATGTAATCAGGAACATCCAGCTCCTCCTCTCTCGGCATATTGCTAACTTTTCCAGGGTTTTATAGGGCTGGGACATCACAGGGAATGGTTATCTGCGGATTATCTGGCAGCACGGCATTATGGGTAATCCTGCGTTCTGTGGCTTGACTCTTCTACACTTAGATTTACACATGCAGCCAGCATTTTAGGAAAAGCCGATTCGTTACCATGAAGTGCAAGAAAATTCAGACTTGTTTAGAATCAAAGTTTTCCTAAACTCCGCTTCCCTTTGGTCAACACTAGATATTAGTTTGCCCTGGTTGCAAAATTGTATATATTGTAAGGGATGGCTCTCTCACTGGGGTCGGCAATGACAGACTTCTCATCAAACATAGGTTTTTTTAAGCTCAAACAGTGCTTTATTTGTCACACAGCATATCACACTTCCATGTTTGGCATCACTCGGCACTGTAAAGTCACAGCTTCACATCACAATGTGTTATATCAACACAAAACAATAAACGCTTGCCCGGCTAGGCACCCACTATGCAGAGGTCTCCCTAACTCACCTCTAACTCAGCGTTCACACTGTGGTATTTGGCTTTGGTCAGACAGCTTCCTAGCTGTTACCAGTTCAACCCACCAGTCCTCCTGGTGGAAGCAGCAAAATGCTTGGGGGGATATGGTGCAGCAGTCCTCCTGACTCTGACCATGTGGCACCTCTCTTCTTCAGGCGTCGCTGGGTCCCCCCAAACTCAGGCTTCCTCAGCCTTGTGCTGCTTAGCTCTCCTAGTTGGGACCACACAGAGCCTCTGCAGGCTTCCTCAGCCTTGTGGCCCCCAGCCCTCTTGACTGGGACCACACAGGCTCTCTGCAGGTCTGTTCCCTGTGGGCCTAACTCCTCCTCTCACACACTGAGGATTGCTTTATCCCCAAGTTATTATAGCACCTGACCTCCCCTCATACCATACATCTCCCCTAATAGGTTTCCTGCACCATTCTAGGAGACACATCTCTTCCCTCATATATGAGGACTGTCACTGCCTCACAATATATATTGGATGTTTATTACCTCTTCTACCTGATTAACTCAATAAACTGTTGATCTAATAATAAATTGTAGAAATATTGATCTTCTTATATAGTAGGGGTGCACAATGTTTTCTGGTTGAAGGCCACATTGTCAGACTGAACCAATTACAAGGGCTGAAAATAAAATGTAACTGAAATACTGTATTTATGGCATAGTGAACATACAGTATATGCAACTAATGTATAGTTACAGTTCTAGGACTCCTATCTAATGGTAAAATACATGAAAATACATTTGAGCAGCTACAAGACAGACATAAATGTCTATTACCAAACGTTTGGGGCCCGCACAGAATGGTATCAAGGGCCATATGTGGTCCCCGGGCCGCAGATTGTGCACCTCTGCTATATAGCATTTTAAACTGAATATATTGGAGCACAAAGACAGCTGAATTCAGGATCAGTGGCTACCAGTGGCGATATATTATAATAAAAGTTTTCTTAAAAATTTTAGTTATTCATATGTTCTCAGTAAGCCACCAGAATGGATTTTGTATAAGACATGAAAAATCAAAGGTCTATTCTTCAGATAAATTGACATGCACATTGCACCATAGGAATGTATTTTCCATATGAATGAAAATGCAAAAAAACATGTTTTAATTTACTTTAAAATGAGCAATATGCTTAGAAAGCCTACCCTCAATTGGCCAAAAGGTACAATAGGAAAGAAAAAGTACGTTGGTGGTATAGGTGGTGTTTATGTAGATAAAAAATGTAGAACATTTTGAAAACATGATAAATTTAGAGGTAGCACTTTAGGTTTTCCCATTTTATTTTATAGCATTGGACATTCAAATTTCTTGAATAAGACCAAATTGCCTAAGGTAAATTCTAATCTAGAAATATAAAATGCCTGTGTACTGTATGAAATAACATTGTGTAGAATGAGCGAATCAGTTCGTAATGAACTGGTTCTTTATGAACTTTCCAAAATTTAGGCCAACAGACGAACCCAAAGCTTTTCAGGTCTGCTTTGGACGAATCCAGTAAAACGGCGAGCAGTGCCATTTTACTGCACTTGGTAGGAAGAAGCATGAGGGAGGAAGACGAAGGATGCTCACATGACCCTGAGAGGGGCTTGCCCTGATTGGTTTACAGGTTTACAGCTGGGGTAGGCCAATCAGTGCCGCAACAAGCAAGAAAGTGCCCTGACATAAGCAGAATATCATTATTTGTTGGGCTATTAGAAAGGGTTTATTGGTTTATCCAGTGTCTGACAGAAAATGATCTTAGGGACAGTGTACAGTCACAATCAAGCTATTATTTGAGTGTGAGGGACATTACAGGGGAAGGCAAGGAAAGCATTGAGCCAGGGAGTGAGAAGTGAGAAGCTGAGGCTAGGTGTGCCTGGCAGTGTATTCTAGCTGCAATTACTACCTTATAACACAGCTGCAGCTGCTGCAGAACTTCAAAAGCAGCTACCTGCAAGGACAGTGTTTTCCAATTTGCAGAAAGTTTTTTTTTTTTTTTTTTTTTTTTTGGAGGGGGGGGGGGGGGGATAAGCACAAAACTGTACAACAAAGAATAGGATTGGATAGCATTTTAAATCTCAGTGAAAACACCTGAAATTCTAATCCAAAATCTGTCAGGGCATGTCCAGACAGTTTATTTATTTAGTTATTTATTTATGTTTAGGAGCGTTTGGGAATATAGCAATATACTGTATGTGTGTCTTACAATACAGAGAGTAGCATTATAAATCTCTGAGTGAAAACATGAAATGTTAGGCGGAAATCTGTGTCAGAGCATCTCCACACAGTTCACAATTATTATTATTATTTTTTTTTTGGGGGGGAAGGGTTGTTGGGGAAAATAGCATACAAAACAGAGTAAGACAAAGTAAAAAGTGTGAGCTATTAGTAAAAGATCCATGTCAGGACAACTCTGGACAGTTAAAATGTATTATTTTTTTTTATATATTCTGAGGTGAAGGAGAAGGAGCAAAAAGATTATGATGATGGCGCCGGCCATGACAATCAATTGTCTAGTGGGGGGGGGGGGGGGGGGAGCCAGAAAGAACAGACTCCCCGGACATGCTGGCCAGAATTGCAATCTATATGCTCACTTGCTAATCAAAAAAGTGAGAGGTCAGATCTGATATATGTCTGGACCCTGGATTACCTGGAGTAAAGGCATAAATCGGAAAAGATAACCCTAAAACATAACATTTATTATGAAAATTCAGATAAAATTGGTAAGGTCCTAAATAAAGTGTGCAAAGACATACATTGGAATAAGTAGGTGTGCAACCTTTAAATAACAAATTAATCCCAAATGAAAAATATGCATAAATCTGACGACGGCACTTAGTAACCAGCAGGTCCTACCGGTACCCAGGGACGGTCGCCAGATGCTTCACCACACGTAGTGTCGGTAGTCGCTGATCCGATGCAGATATCCAAAATAAACGGCTGGCAATGGTATACATGTTCTGCAGGGTCCCTATAGCTATCTAGCCGGTCAGCCCTAATACTAAATAGTATGGTAGCAGCCTGACCACAGGGCACTCGTCCTTATAAGGACGACCCTGTCCGGAACCTGTCCCTCAATTGGAAATTCGATATGTCCCTAAAAATGCATGAAAAAAATCCCTACACGCATGTTTCACTGCCAGGACATGAAGCAGTTCATCAGGGGAGATGGAAAAAAGGTGGTGGATCCATCCATAGATAAATGATTGATCACACTGACCCAGAAATGACTAAAATAAATCAGCTGGTCTAGAGGTATACCAAGATGATCGGATCCTCAATGGACTACCTCACAGATAGAAGGTGAAGGAATGGTGCAGTATGTAGATGCGTATACATGCACGTGGGATGCCAATTGTACTTGTGCCCCCTCCTTATTTAAATAGCTACCTGGTTCCTGCTGTTGCCACCTGCGATGTTCCTGGCCAATGAGCGCACCCGCCCGCCTGCACGTCAGCGCAGTATGGGAACTAGGTGTGAGACGCAGGAAGAGTGCCCAGATAGGTATGGCACTCCTGCGCATGTGCGATCTCTTACTGGATCTCGCGAAATCGCGTTAGCCGTCTAAAGCGGCGAAGATCATCCGAAACAATAGCTATGCAGCATCGATCTTTGTATTCGGTAGTGGACAGAACGATCGGACTATCGAATGTCTACCCGAATATTCTGGACCTCAATCGGGCCGATTGAGGTCCAGAATATTCGGGTAGACATTCGATAGATATAGATATCATTTAAAGATATTCGTGGCCATTTATCCTATGGGGGATAAAATCGGTTTGTGAGCGGTAGCACGAAAACAGAGGCAGATTATGCTACTAATTAGTGGATACAGTGATGGTCTCTATCATAGGAAGTGTATCATAAGTGGTGGATATCAATTTTTTTTTTTTTCAATTAATACATTAATTAAAGATGATTGATATTCAAAAATGAAATTGTCAGAAATTAATGACAGAGATAAGGGACTAGGGACATATCACCACCCCGAGAGAGGGGGGTATAACGGACTATATATAGTCAGTAGGCTAGTTTGGGAACACTGCTAGGGACAGTCACTCGTTTACAGAAAACAACTGTAATTCAGCTGTTCGTTGAGACCTGTTGGGGTGACTGTCCATAGGAGGAATATCCATCGTGTCTCACGTTGCAACAGGATCTTATCCCAATCTCCCCCACGTTTAGGGGGGCTGACAACTTTGATGCCCATGATTTTAATGACACTAGAATCCCCTTGATGGTATTCACACACATGACGAGCTACAGCAGTATCACATTGTTTTTCTATGTCCAAAAGGTGCTCTCCAACACGCCTGCGTAGCTCCCGTTTTATTTTTCCTATATATTCTTTTTGGCAAATGCATGTTATTTTGTATATAACACCTACAGTCCTACATGAAATAAAGTCTTTGATGCTGAAGCTGCGTTTAAGATTAGTGCTATAAAAGGTTTTGCCAGTGTGAATATTGCCACAGGCCATACAGCCGCTGCATCTAAACCTACCCACAGGGCGACGGCTCAACCAGGTATTTGATGAGACTGGTGGGGCAAAGTGACTATGCACTAATAAATCCTTAAGACTTTGCCCTCTCCTGAACGTCACCTGTGGGTATTCATGTAAGACGTCGCGGACATCTGGGTCCATCTCTAGACTCTCTAGATTCCTTGGCGGAGCCATCAAAAGTAGTGATGAACCGTAGCTTCCTGTCTCCCTCTTGCTTTTCTTTGGGGATCAGAAGTGTGTGTCTAAGGCTATTGGCCGCCTTCTGGAAGGTTCCTCTCAGGACTTTATCTGGATAGCCCCTATCCTGAAATCTCTGTCGGAGATCTGCTGCCTGGTGTTTGAACTCTTGCTCATCTGAGCAATTCCTCCTTAGGCGCAGATACTGCCCATAAGGAATTCCTCTCTTTAATGGCAATGGGTGGCTACTCTGCCAATGTAACACTGAATTAGTAGCTGTTTTTTTCCTAAAGATGGTTGTGGAAAGGTCCCCTCCACTCTTTTTGGAAATACAAACATCCAAAAAGGGTAGGGATTTATCATTGACCTCATAAGTAAAATGGAGGACAATAGTATTGTCATTAAGATGATCAACAAACAGTTTAAATTCCAGGGCACTGGCACTCCAAATTATGAGAATATGTTATGGGCCCGGTCATCGACTCACCCTCGCCATAGATGGTGGTAGCCTCCCACCAGCCAGGAGCAGGTTGGCATAAGACGGCACACAGGAACAACCCATGGCCGTACCCCTGAGCTGGTGGTAAATGTTGCCGTCAAACATAAAGAAATTATGTGTGAGCAAGAATCTGAGCAGCTGTAGGATAAATTCATTGTGTGCCATGAACTGTTGCCCCCGCATGCTCAGATAGTATCCCACTGCCTTTAATCCAGCCTCCACATCCACAAAGAGCCTCCACATCCACACTGGCTAGGAGAGAGTTATCATCAATACAGATCCCTTCTACCCGCTTTAAAAGATCCATGGTGTCGCGAGTAAAAGACGGGAGTGCAATGACAAATGGCATCAATATCTGGTCAATATTTACCCCTATGTTTTGTCCAATACTCCCTATGCCGGTCACGATTGGTCTCCCTTTCAGTGGCTTAAAGCCCTTGTGGACTTTAGGGAGGCTACAAAACGTGGCCATGACTGGATATTTGGGGTACATAAACTCAAACTCATCTTGTGAGATAAGGTTCATAGCTCTACCTACAGACAGGATCTCCTTTAGTTGAACTAAGTATGGTGCTGTGGGATTGAACGTCAATATCTGATAACTGTTCCTATCCTTTAAGATATGTTCACACATGGACTGATAGCTTTGTCGGTTCATAATCACTGTGTTTCCACCTTTATCGGATGGCTTTATGACTATCTCTTTGTCTTCTCTCAAAGACTTAATTACACAGTGTTTCTCAGATGAATAATTATTAAATTGCTGAGTTTGTTGCATTTCCATCATATCGGTGGTGACAAGTTGTAAGAACACATCCAAACTCGATATGTCCCCTGCTGGTGGCATTTTGTTACTCTTATTACGCAGGGGTGTGATAGGACCTGAACCTTGCAAGGTATGCACATCCGCCGAAAGGCTATGCAGCAGTTCAACATCTGAAAGGAGGTCTGTAGGTATGCCTAGATACTGACATTTCTTTTTATCAATCTTCTTAAATTGCTTGTGCCACCTGAGTTTCCAAATAAACAAATGCAAGTCCTTTACCCAGGTGATCGTATCGTACTGGCGGGTAAGGACAAAAGAAAGTCCCTTAGATAACACCGCCATTTCGCTATTAGAGAGAGTACGGCTGGAGAGATTGATTACTTCAAGCCCAATTGATCCCGAGTATTGGGGCGATTCCTCAGGGGATAGTTCACACCTTAATCAAAAAAACACCTCTATTTGTACCCGTTGTGCCTCTTCCTCTTCCCCTACCTCTCCCTCTCCTATTATGGTTTTTCAGTTTATTTCTATTAGAGTTGCCACCAGATTCTCTATCACTGTCTGATAAGTCAGTTTCAGTGGTAGAGATCTCAGAAATTACCTCTTTGGGGACTGCTTCTCTTAAAACCAAATATGCTTTATTCTCTTTAAATTCGGCTAAGTCTTTATTAAATTGCCTTTGCTTTCGTTCACATAGGTAGTACTGATATTTCTCAACTGGTAATCTGGAGTTGTTTCTCCTTATTGACAAACTCAGGATCGCTAGCAAAAGTTTTAGTAACCTCAATTTGGACTTTAAGTTTCTCAGTTAAACTAGTTAGGTTAATTCTTTCCTCTTCCAATAAAAGTGTCATCAGTTGGAGCGAACTTTTCGTAGCAAGCTGCTCCCGTCGGGTGTTAAACCCTGGGCTTTGTTGTTTCTGCACAGGGGTAACAGAGATACGAAGTCCTCGAGGTACAATGCCCTGCTTGATTTAATTATCAAGGCTTTGTACCTCCCACCAACTTGACAGATGTTCTTTATTAAGTTCTTTAAAAGCGACCTTGAAAGAGGGTATACACTTTTCTGTTGATAGGATCTCTCAGAAAAGACTTCTTTAGCCTCCTCTAACCATGTCTCTATGTTAATGCCACCATCCAAAAAGCCTGCCATACCGTAAATAACAATCAAATGCTAATAAAAAAAGTGAGAGGTCAGATCTGATATATGTCTGCGCCCTGGATTACCTGGAGTAAAGGCATAAATCGGAAAAGATAACCCTAAAACATAACATTTATTATGAAAATGCAGATAAAATTGGTAAGGTCCTAAATAAAGTGTGCAAAGACATACATTGGAATAAGTAAGTGTGCAACCTTTAAATAACAAATTATCCCAAATGAAAAATATACATAAATCTGACGGCGGCACTTAGTAACCAGCAGGTCCTACCGGTACCCAGGGACGGTCGCCAGATGCTTCACCACACGTAGTGTCGGTAGTCGCTGATCCGATGCAGATATCCGAAATAAACGGCTGGCAATGGTACACATGTGTCCAGGGTCCCTAGTCTGGTCCCTATAGCTATCTAGCCGGTCAGCCCTAATACTACTAAATAGTATGGTAGCAGCCTGACCACAGGGCACTCGTCCTTATAACGACCCTGTCTGGAACCTGTCCCTCAATTGGAAATTCGATATGTCCCTAAAAATGCATAAAAAAAATCCCTACACGCATGTTTCACTGCCAGGACATGAAGCAGTTCATCAGGGGAGATGGAAAAAAGGTGGTGGATCCATCCATAGATAAGTGATCGATCGCACTGACCCAGAAATGAATAAAATAAATCAGCTGGTCTAGAGGTATACCAAGATGATCAGATCCTCAATAGGCTACCTCATAGATAGGAGGTGAAGGAATAGTGCGGTATGTAGATGTGTATACCTGCACGTGGGACACCAATTGTACTTGTGCCCCCTCCTCATTTAAATAGCTACCTGGTTTCCGCTGTTGCCACCTGCGATGTTCCTGGCAAATGAGCACAACCGCCCGCCCGCACTTCAGCGCGGCGCATGCGCCCATCACAGTATGGGAACGAGGTGTGAGACGCAGGAAGAGTGGCCAGATAGGTATGGCACTCCTGCGCATGCGCGATCTCTTACTGGATCTTGCGAAATCGCGTTAGCCGTCTAAAGCGGCGAAGATCATCCGAAACAATAGCTATGCAGAATCGATCTTTGTATTCGGTAGTGGACAGAACAATCAGACTATCGAATGTCTACCCGTATATTCTGGACCTCAATCGGCCCCATTTAAAGATATTCGTGGCCATTTATCCTATGGGGGATAAAATCGGCTTGTGAGCAGTAGCACGAAAACAGAGGCAGATTATGCTGCTAATTAGTGGATACAGTGATGGTCTCTATCAAAGGATGTGTATCATAAGTGGTGGATATCAAAACGATTTTTTTCAATTAATAAATTAATTAAAGATGATTGATGTTCAAAAATGAAATTGTCAGAAATTAATGACAGAGATAAGGGCCTGGGGACATATAACCACCCTGTAATATGTCCCCAGTCCCTTATCTCTGTCATTAATTTCTGACAATTTCATTTTTGAATATCAATCATCTTTAATTAATTTATTAATTGAAAAAAATCGTTTTGATATCCACCACTTATGATACGCTTCCCTTGATAGAGACCATCACTGTATCCACTAATTAGCAGCATAATCTGTCTCTGTTTTCGTACTACCCCCATAGGATAAATGGCCACGAATATCTTTAAATGGGGCCAATTGAGGTCCAGAATATTCGGATAGACATTCGATAGTCCGATCGTTCTGTCCACTACCGAATACAAAGATCGATTCTGCATAGCTATTGTTTCGGATGATCTTTGCCGCTTTAGACGGCTAAAACGATCTTGCGAGATCCAGTAAGAGATTGTGCATGCGCAGGAGTGCCATACCTATCTGGCCACTCTTCCTGCGTCTCACACCTCGTTCCCATACTGTGATGGGCGCATGTGCCGCGCTGATGTGCGGGCGGGTGGGTGTGCTCATTGGCCAGGAACATCGCAGGTGGCAACAGTGGGAACCAGGTAGCTATTTAAATGAGGAGGGGGCACAAGTACAATTGGTGTCCCACGTGCAGGTATACGCATCTACACACTGCACCATTCCTTCACCTCCTGTCTATGAGGTAGCCCATTGAGGATCCGATCATCTTGGTATACCTCTAGACCAGCTGATTTATTTTATTCATTTCTGGGTCAGTGTGATCAATCATTTATCTATGGATGGATCCACCACCTTTTTTCCATCTCCCTTGATGAACTGCTTCATGTCCTGGCAGTGAAACATGCGTGTAGGGATTTTTCTTCATGCATTTTTAGGGACATATCGAATTTCCAATTGAGGGACAGGCTCCGGACAGGGTCGTCCTTATAAGGACGAATGCCCTGTGGTCAGGCTGCTACCATACTATTTAGTATTAGGGCTGACCGACTAGATAGCTATAGGGACCGTACTAGGGACCCTGCACACATGTGTACTATTGCCAGCCGTTTATTTTGGATATCTGCATTGGATGAGCTACTACCGACACTACGTGTGGTGAAGCATCTGGCGACCATCCCTAGGTACCGGTAGGACCTGGTGGTTACTAAGTGCCGCCGTGCACTCAGATTTATGCATATTTTTCATTTGGGATAATTTGTTATTTAAAGGTTGCACGCCTACTTATTCCAATGTATGTCTTTGCACACTTTATTTAGGACCTTACCAATTTTATCTGCATTTTCATAATAAATGTTATGTTTTAGGGTTATCTTTTCCGATTTATGCCTTTACTCCAGGTAATCCAGGGCGCAGACATATATCAGATCTGACCTCTCACTTTTTTTATTAGCATTTGATTGTTATTTAAGGTATGGCAGGCTTTTTGGATGGTGGCATTAACACAGATACATGGTTAGAGGAGGCTAAAGAAATCTTTTCTGACAGATCCTATCAACAGAAAATTTGTAGAAAATTTTATAGAACTTAATCGACTTTATAAAGAACATCTGTCAAGTTGGTGGGAGGTACAAAGCCTTGATAATTATATCAAGCAGGGCATTGTACCTCGAGGACTTCATATCTCTGTTACCCCTGTGCAGAAACAACGAATCCCAGGGTTTAACACCCGATGGGAGCAGCTTGCTACGAAAAGTTCTCTCCAACTGATGACACTTTTATTTGAAGAGGAAAGAATTAACCTAACTAGTTTAACTGAGAAACTTAAAGCCCAAGTTGAGGTTACTAAAACATTTGCTAGCAATCCTGAGTTTGTCAATAAGGAAAAACAACTCCAGATTACCGTTAAGAAATATCAGTACTACCTACGTGAACGAAAGCAAAGGCAATTTAATAAAGACTTAGCCAAATTCAAAGAGAATAAAGCCTATTTGGTTTTAAGAGAAGCAGTCCCCAAAGAGGTGATTTCCGAGATCTCTACCACTGAAACTGACTTATCAGACAGTGATAGAGAATCTGGTGGCAACTCTAATAGAAATAAACAGAAAAACCATAATAGGAGAGGGAGAGGTAGGGGAAGAAGAAGAGGCACAACGGGTACAAATAGAGGTGTTTTTTTAGATCAAGGTGTGAACTATCCCCTGAGGAATCGCCCCAATACTCGGGATCAATTGGGCCCGAAGTAATTAATCTCTCCAGCCGTACTCTCTCTAATAGCGAAATGGTGGTGTTATCTAAGGGACTTTCTTTTGTCCCTACCCGCCAGTATGATACGTTTACCTGGGTAATGGACTTGCATTTGTTTATTTGGAAACTCAGGTGGCACAAGCAATTTAAGAAGATTGATAAAAAGAAATGTCAGTATCTAGGCATACCTACAGACCTCCTTTCAGATGTTGAACTGTTGCATAGCCTTTCGGCGGATGTGCATACCTTGCAAGGTTCAGGTCCGTTCACACCCCTGCGTAATAAGAGTAACAAAATGCCGCCAGCAGGGGACATATCGAGTTTGGATGTGTTCTTACAACTTGTCACCACCGACATGATGGAAATGCAACAAACTCTGCAATTTAATAATCGTTCATCTGAGGAACACCGTGCAATTAAGTCTTTGAGAGAAGACAAAGAGATAGTCATAAAGCCATCCGATAAAGGTGGAAACACAGTGATTATGAACCGACAAGGCTATCAGTCCATGTGTGAACATATCTCAAAGGATAGGAACAGCTATCAGATATTGACATTCAATCCCACAGCACCATACTTAGTTGAACTAAAGGAGATCCTGTCTGTAGGTAGAGCTATGAACCTTATCTCACAAGATGAGTTTGAGTTTATGTACCCCAAATATCCAGTCATGGCCACGTTTTATAGCCTCCCTAAGATCCACAAGGGCTTTAAGCCACTCAAAGGGAGACCAATCGTGGCCAGCATAGGGAGTATTGGACAAAACATAGGGGTGTATATTGACCAGATATTGATGCCATTTGTCGTTGCACTCCCGTCTTTTACTCGTGACACCATGGATCTTTTAAAACGCGTAGAAGGGATCTGTATTGACAATGACTCTCTCCTAGCCAGTGTGGATGTGGAGGCTCTTTATTCCTCCATACCACATGACGCTGGATTGAAGGCAGTGGGATACTATATGAGCATACGGGGGCAACAGTTCATGGCACACAATGAATTTGTCCTACAGCTGCTCAGATTCTTGCTCACACATAATTTCTTTATGTTTGACGGCCGCATTTACCACCAGCTCAGGGGTATGGCCATGGGTTGTTCCTGTGCGCCGTCTTATGCAAACCTGCTCCTGGGCTGGTGGGAGGCTACCACCGTCTTTGGCAAGGGTGAGTCGATGACCGGGCCCATAACATTATGGGCCCAATACATCGACGATATTCTCATAATTTGCAGTGCCAGTGCCCTGGAATTTAAACTGTTTGTTGATCATCTTAATGACAATACTATTGGCCTCCATTTTACCTATGAGGTCAATGATAAATCCCTACCCTTTTTGGATGTTTGTATTTCCAAAAAGAGTGGAGGGGACCTTTCCACAACCATCTTTAAGAAAAAAAAAACAGCTACTAATTCAGTGTTACATTGGCAGAGTAGCCACCCATTGCCATTAAAGAGAGGAATTCCTTATGGACAGTATCTGCGCCTACGGAGGAATTGCTCAGATGAGCAAGAGTTCAAACACCAGGCAGCAGATCTCCGACAGAGATTTCGGGATAGGGGCTATCCAGATAAAGTCCTGAGAGGAGCCTTCCAGAAGGCAGGCCAATACCCCTAGACACACACTTCTAAACCCAAAGAAAAGCAAGAGGGAGACAGGAAGCTACGGTTCATCACTACTTTCGATGGCTCCGCCAAGGAATCTAGAGAGATCCTTGCATGGCATTGGTCCATCCTTTTGATGGACCCAGATGTCTGCAACGTCTTACATGAATACCCACAGGTGACGTTCAGGAGAGGGCAAAGTCTTAAGGATTTATTAGTGCATAGTCACTTTGCCCCACCAGTCTCATCAAATACCTGGTTGAGCCGTCGCCCTGTGGGTAGGTTTAGATGCAGCGGCTGCATGGCCTGTGGCAATATTCACACTGGCAAAACCTTTTATAGCACTAATCTTAAATGCAGCTTCAGCATCAAAGACTTTATTTCATGTAGGACTGTAGGTGTTATATACAAAATGACATGCATTTGCCAAAAAGAATATATAGGAAAAACAAAACGGAAGCTACGCAGGCGTGTTGGAGAGCACCTTTTGGATATAGAAAAACGACGTGATACCGCTGTAGCTCATCATGTGTGTGAATACCATCAAGGGGATTCTAGTGTCATTAAAATCATGGGCATCAAAGTTGTCAGTCCCCCTAAACGTGGGGGAGATTGGGATAAGATCCTGTTGTAACGTGAGACGCGGTGGATATTCCTCCTTCGGACAGTCACCCCAACAGGTCTCAACGAACAGCTGAATTACAGTTGTTTTCTGTAAACGAGTGACTGTCCCTAGCAGTGAGCCCAAACTAGCCTACTGGCTATATATAGTCCGTTATACCCCCCTCTCTCAGGATATGTCCCCAGTCCCTTATCTCTGTCATTCATTTCTGACAATTTCATTTTTGAATATCAATCATCTTTAACCACTACGGGACCGCCGCACGCAGGATTGTGTCCTGGCCGCGGTCCTGTTATTTCTCCTGGACGCGCCGGCTCGTACTCTCACGAGACGCAAGATTTCCTGTGAACGCGCGCACACAGGCGCGCGCGTTCACAGGACCGGCAGGTAAACGAGTGCATCTACAGCCTGTCAGCGTCTAATATACCTTTTGCTGGAATCGACCACCAGAGGACACAGGCAGCTCTGTAAAGTAGCAACAAGCACCACTA
The DNA here is from genome assembly GCF_014858855.1 of Bufo gargarizans. Lineage (NCBI taxonomy): Eukaryota > Metazoa > Chordata > Amphibia > Anura > Bufonidae > Bufo > Bufo gargarizans. The sequence continues at coordinate 87,981,040 of NC_058080.1, read as the reverse complement.
CACTACACACACCCCCTGTCACTTATTAACCCCTGATCACCCTATATAGACTCCCTGATCACCCCCCTGTCATTGATTACCCCCCTGTAAGGCGGGGGTAGTCTGCATCGGGCTTCTGCAGTCTGCATCGGGTCTTGGCTGTCATTCACGGAGCAGATGTCACGCACGGCATCCGCTCGTGTGAAACAGCCCTAAAACATAACATTTATTATGAAAATGCAGATAAAATTGGTAAGGTCCTAAATAAAGTGTGCAAAGACATACATTGGAATAAGTAGGTGTGCAACCTTTAAATAACAAATTATCCCAAATTAAAAATATGCATCAATCTAAGTGCACGGCGGCACTTAGTAACCAGCAGGTCCTACCGGTACCCAGGGACAGTCGCCAGATGGTTCACCACACGTAGTGTCGGTAGTCGCTGATCCGATGCAGATATCCGAAATAAACGGCTGGCAATGGTACGCATGTGTGCAGGGTCCCTAGTCTGGTCCCTATAGCTATCTAGCCGGTCAGCCCTAATACTAAATAGTATGGTAGCAGCCTGACCACAGGGTACTCGTGTCCGGAACCTGTCCCTCAATTGGAAATTCGATATGTCCCTAAAAATGCCACCCCCCTGTCATTGATCACCCCCCTGTAAGGCTCCATTCAGATGTCCGTATGTGTTTTTCAGATCCGCGGATCGTGGATCCGCGGAACCGCAAAACACATACGGACGTCTGAATGGAGCCTTACAGGAGGGTGATCAATGACAGGGGGGTTATCACCCCATATAGACTCCCTGATCACCCCCCTGTCATTGATCACCCCCCTGTAAGGCTCCATTCAGACGTCCGTATGTGTTTTATGGATCTGTGGATCCACGAATCCGCAAAACACATTCGTACGTCTGAATGGAGCCTTACAGGGGGTGATCACCCCATATAAACTCCCTGATCACCCCCCTGTGATTGATCACCCCCTGTAATGCTCCATTCAGACGTCCGTATGTGTTTTGCGGATCCGCAAATCCACGGATCCGTAAAACACGGACACCGCGGATCCGCGAAACACGGACACAGGAAATGTGCTTTCTGCATTTTGCGGATCCGCACATTGCCAGAACTATTTAGAAAATGCCTTTTCTTGTCTGCAATTGCGGGCAAGAATAGGACATGTTCTATAGGCTTTGCAAAACACGCAGTTTTCGCCCGATCAGGACTGATCTTGTGCGCACACTTGCGTTCAGTCCGCCCCACCGCAGTGACAGAATTTTTTTTTTCTGATCACTGCAAAAACACAGTAAAATTGCTGCGGCGCTATAAAAAGATCACTTTTGAGGGGCATGGCGAGTTCATATAAGAATTTGTTTTTTGGGCAAAAGTTTGCGGAAATAATTTTTGTTTTTTCTTACAAATTCTCATATTCCACTAACTTGTGACAAAAAATAAAATCTCACATGAACTCACCATACCCCTCACGGAATCCAAATGTGTAAACATTTTTAGACATTTATATTCCAGACTTCTTCTCACGCTTTAGGCCCCCTAAAATGCCAGGGCAGTGTAAATACCCCACAATTGACCCCATTTTAGAAAAAAGACACCCCAAGGTTTTCGCTGAGGGGCATAGTGAGTCCATGAAAGATTGCATTTTTTGTCGCAAGTTAGCAGAAAGAGAAACTGAGAAAAAACAAAAAAAATCTATTTCTGCTAACTTGTGCCAAAAAAAAAAAATTCTGGGTGTCTTCTTTCCAAAATGGGGTCATATGTGGGGTATTTATACTGCCCTGGCATTTTAGGGGCCCTAAAGCGTGAGAAGAAGTCTGGAATACAAATGTCTAAAAATGCCCTCCTAAAAGGAATTTGGGCCCCTTTGCGCACCTAGGTTGCAAAAAAGTGTCACACATGTGGTATCGCCGTACTCAGAAGAATTAGGGCAATGTATTTTGTGGTGTCTTTTTACATATAACCATGCTGGGTGAGAGAAATATTTCTCTATAATGACAACTTTGTATAAAAAAAATGGGAAAAGTTGACTTTGGGAGAGATATTTCTCTTACCCACATGTGTGACACTTTTTGCAGACTAGGTGCCCAAAGGGGCCCAAATTCTAAAGAGCACCTAAAGAGCACCTTTAACATTTTTTACGCATTTGGATTCCAAACTACTTCTCACACTTTAGGTCCCCTAAAATACCAGGGCAGTATAAATACCCCACAAGTGTCCCCATTATGGAAAGAAGATACCCCAAGGTATTTTGTGATGGGCATAGTGAGTTCATGGAAGTTTTTATTTTTTGTCACAAGTTAGTGGAATATGAGACTTTGTAAGAAAAAAATAAAAATCATTTGCCGCTAACTTGTGACAAAAAATAAAAACTTCTATGTACTCACTATGCCCATCAGCAAATACCTTAGGGTGTCTACTTTCCGAAATGGGGTCATTTGTGGGGTGTTTCTACTGTCTGGGCATTGTAGAACCTCAGTAAACATGACAGGTGCTCAGAAAGTCAGAGATGCTTCAAAATGCAGAAATTCAAATTTTTGTACCATAGTTTGTAAACGCTATAACTTTTACCCAAACCAATAAATATACACTTATTGCATTTTTTTTTATCAAAGACGTGTACAACAATAAATTTAGAAAAAATGTATATAGAAATGTATTTTTTTTTATTACAACCAAAAGTGAAAAATGTCATTTTTTTGCAAACATTTTGGTAAATTTCAATTAATATAAAAAAAGTAAAAATGTCAGCAGCAATGAGATACCACCAAATGAAAGCTCTATTAGTGAGAAGAAAAGGAGGTAAAATTTATTTGGGTGGTAAGTTGCATGACCGAGCAATAAACCGTGAAAGTAGTGTAGTGCAGAATTGTAAAAAGTGGTCTGGTCATTAAGGAGGTTTAAGCTAGGGGAGCTGAGCTGGTTAATCAACTTATTCATTTTTTTTTTTTTTTTTTTTTTTTAAAAAGAATTTATTGGGAAAATTACAAAGCATTAACAGCAAAATTTTTTACAACCCCTCAATTATTAATGACCCAACCAAATGTAGATAAATATAAATATAGTCAGTTCATCTTTTGGTTGCATTTAGAAAAAACCCTCCCCTCCCTCCCCCCTAGTCTGTGGTGCGTCAAGGTAGGACCCCTATAAACAAACCAACATGACCTCAGTTAGTCAATCTTCCAGCCACCCCATATCCTATTCCACTGGTCCTCAACTTCCCTCCGTTTATATATAATTTTCTCGTAGTTTTTTACCTTATCAGTTAAATTTATCCATATATTTATGTCTGGAGTGGATCGGGCAAACCAGGTCCGACTGATCAGAACTCTAGCCAACATCAATATTCTGCTCAGAAAGATCTTTTGATACTTGTGATTTTTTAATTTGGAAAAGTCGTTAAGCACGAATACATGAGGTTCAAAAGGAATTCGAATTTTTAGTTTATGGATAATACAATTATTAATACTATTCCAGTATTTTACAAGTTCTGGACAAGTCCAAATCATGTGGAGGAAGTCTGCTCCTACAATATCACATTTGGGGCAGTTGGATGTGGCTCTCAACCCGCATTTATTCATCCATAGGGGAGTAATGTATAGTCTATGGGAAATGTAAAATTGTATTAGAACATGGTTAAAATTCTGGGATACTGAAGTCAGATTCCCAAAAATATTCTCCCACCCTTCTACTCGCAAATGCGGGCAGTCCGCTTCCCATGCTTTTTGTCCTGGTGATTGTGTATCGCTAAACCGTGCCTTAATTAATAACTTATATATATTGGAAATCTTAGTTCTAGGAAGTGTACCCCCTACCCAATCATTCAGAAAAGATAAATTATCTATATCCAGCAGACGTTTATCGTCCAAACTGGATAGTACAGATCGCAATTGAAAATACCTAAACCATGAGAGATTTCTTATATTATGTGTCATTTCTGTAAAGGATTTAATTTCTCTATCTTTAACTACCTGTGAAATATATAATATTTTATTCTTCTGCCAAAAAGTGTCAGCTGCAATATCATCTAACCTTTGTAAATAGAAATTATGCCAAAGAGGCGTAAATGTGAGTGAACCCCTAACCTTCAACCATGTCCTAGTTGTACCCCCCACTTTCAGGAGTAGATTTATAGTCTCTTTATAGCCTTGCTCGTAGCTCTTCAAAAGCCCGGATTCCAACAAGGTAAAAATATTGTTATGAGCGTGGCTAGTTACCAGCTTCCCCAGGAGTGCACTGTCCTCTGATTCATAGCACCTCAATAGCTGGGCTGCAATAAAATACCCTTTAAAGTAGGGGAGATTTAAACCCCCCCACTCCACTGATTTATACAAGTATTCCAGCTTAATTCGCACTCGCTTTCTTCCCCATATTAAATCATTAATTATTCTTTCCATGAGTTTAAAATGTTTGTCTTGTATCCAAATAGGTGTATTCCTGAGCATGTAAAGAAATTGTGGTAATATCACCATTTTAACTAGTGAAACTCGATCAGCTCTGGATAGGGGAAGTTTCAGCCAGATTCCTATTTTAGCTCTGATCTTTACCATTGTGGGGATCAGATTGAGTTGTACAAAATTTTCAACCCGAGGCGATATAGTCAAACCCAAGTATTGAATAGTATCAACAATATCCAACTGTGTAGCAGGAACCTCCTTTTGTGGCAGGGGATCTATTGGGAGCAGACTAGTTTTTGCCCAGTTTATTCGGAGACCAGATACCTCACCAAATGCGTTAACCATTTGAATAATCCTAGGAAGAATGGTTTCCGTATGGTCTATAAAAAACAGGACATCATCTGCATATAGTGAGATGCGGTCCTGTGTTCCTAGGGTACCAAATCCTTTAATCTGGTCATCCTGCCTAATGGCCAACGCAAGGGGCTCGATATAAATATCGAATAACAGGGGAGATAGTGGGCAACCCTGTCGGGTGCCTCTGTTTAAATCAATACTAGTACTCAGAATTCCATTGAGACTCAGTTTTGCCCTTGGGGATCTATACAGCAACCTAAGAGTACGTATAAATTTTTCCCCAAAGCCCATCTTAGCAAGAACCTTCCAGAGGAAGCGCCACTCCACCCTGTCAAAGGCCTTAGAGGCATCCAATGACAGGATGGAGCGGGCAGTCCCCCCGGGGCCTGGATATTAGAAAAGAGTCGGTGTAGATTATGGTGTGTACCCTTGTTTTGTATAAAGCCGCTCTGATCAGGATGCACAATGGAGGAAATGACCCTGGAGAGCCTTGTAGCCAGGACCCTCGCAAGAAGCTTTACATCTGCATTAAGCAGTGAAATTGGTCTATAGGATTCTAAATCTAAAGGGTCCTTGCCTTTTTTTGGAATTAATATTATTATGGCCTCCATCATTGAGTCTGGAAGCATCCCCTCCTCTGTTGATTCAGCAAAGACCTCCAATAGTCTGGGAAGAATACAGTCCTCATATTTACTATAGAATTCATATGGAAGCCCGTCTGAGCCAGGGGTGGAGTTAGTTGAGCATAGTTTAATAGCTCCCTCAAGTTCCTGAATTGAGACCTCCAATTCTAGTGCTTTCTTTTGCATCTCAGTAATAGTTGGAAACTTGATCCTATCTAAATAAAGATCTATCTTATCATCTGTAATGTTGGAGTCAGCTTTATACAGATCAACAAAGTAATCAAGAAAAGCCTTCTCCACCGGGCCCTGTGAAGTGACTATCCTACCATCACTCAATCGGACCTTATCTATATGTTTTTTAGGTTGTTGATTGGAGATTACTCTAGCGAGGAGTTTACCAGGTCGCCCTGACTCTGTAAAGTATTTTTGCCCCTTAAAAAAATGGTTCTGTTGGGCCTTATCCAATAAAAACTTAGCATATATTTGTGTGGCTCTTTGCATATTTTCCCTATTCTTCTCCGTCTTGTGCATATGGAAGGATTCTGTCGCCAACACTACGTGTTCTTCTAGATTTTTCTGTTTTTTTCCATATTCCTTTCTAAGGTACGTGATATTACTAACCATCAATCCCCTCATATACGCCTTATAGGTATCCCATACTACTTGAATTTTTGCTGAACCATAATTAATATCCCAGAATCGGCCTATATCATTTCGAATTGCTTCATGCGTCTTTATAACTGATAACTAATAGGGATTTAATCTAAAGGGAGATTTTGGTATATATCTTTCCTGAGATAGACATAGTTCAATTAGTATCGGAGAGTGATCTGATATTGACCTTGTTTCATATTTCATTCGCTTTATAAGTTTCACATATTTACTGTTAATCAATACAAGATCTATTCTGGACAATGATTTACCTGCTTTGCTAGAGCATGAAAAAGCCCTTTTCCCCTGTCTCAGATGTTCCCAAGCATCCTCAAATCCAGTCTCCATGCAGAACCGTGCCAGGGGGGACCCCCGGAGCGGACTATCACTCCTAGCTCTCGTAGAAACCCTGTCACAAAGAGGATCGATGACACAGTTAAAGTCACCCATAATCAATGTTGGACATTCTGGCCATTTATCCATGAATAGTAGAAGAGAGTTAAGAACCGAGAGAGAAAACGGCGGTGGGATATAGACAAAGGCCAAGATACATATCTTCCCCCCTATCCTACAATATAGGAAAATAAATCTCCCCTGTTGGTCAACAGAGGATGCCTCACAAACGAAATCAATAAGTCTGTGTATCAACACCGTGACACCTCTCGAGTAATTGGAGAGGGTGGAATGAAACGTGTGCGCAGCCCATCCCCTGTCGAGCACTCTAGTATTCTCCTCGGTAAGATGGGTCTCTAACAAGCAAATTATTGCTGGTAAGTGGGCCTGAGTTAAATCAAAAATCGCTTGTCTCTTACCTCTATCTCCCAGACCACGTATATTCCAAGCAAGAATTCTAGTCAGCGTCATTACCAGTGGTCAGATGGAAAAACCGGAGAAAGAGGAAGAACAAGACAAAGAAAACTAGAATAAGGGAAACCACACCTACCTTGACGCACCACAGCCCAACCCCACCCCCCCCCCTCCCCTCACCCCCCTCCTACAAGCAATCCACCACATATTGTAGTAGATTTCTTTCCTATGACCATCCCTCCCACCCTCCCCCCCCACTCAGCCACCCCCATTAGGGCACACAGGAGAATACATTTAGGGGTATAAGCCCCTTATAGTACTGGTTATTCCCGCCAGAACATATCCCAGTCAAGTTATCGGTTGTTTCGCTCAAGCCAATCCTCAGCTTCGTCCGGGGTGTCAAAAAAAAAAGTTTTATCGTCATAAACAATACGCAATTTGGCTGGGAATATAAGAGAGTATTTAATATCCCTTTCTCTTAATCTCTTTTTGACGGTCATAAATGTGCGCCTCTTTTCTTGTACATCTTTTGAAAAATCGGGAAAAAAGGCCAATTTAGTCCCATTAAATACAACTGGAGCGGATTCCCGCGCCCTTCTCAGGAGGGTATCTCTGTCACCTGAGGTCAAAAGCTTGGCAAGGAATGTCCGAGGTTGTCTCCCTGGGATTGGTTTTCCCCCTGGGATCCGGTGGGCTCGTTCAATCATAAATAAAGGAGAAAATGACTCTTTCCCGAAGTTCTCAGTGATTAGCTTCTGTATAAATTGAGTTGGATTTTTCTCTTCCACACCCTCTGGAATCCCAATTATTCTCACATTGTATCTTCGTGACCTATCCTCAAGGTCCACTAGTTTTTTCTTCAAAAGATTATATTCTGCTTTAAATGTAGAGACTTCCATATTTGTTTTTTTGGATTCATTCTGTATCAGAGTGACTGAGCTCTCAAGGATATTGACTCTGTCTCGCATTTTGGACACATCATCTTTTATTAGTCCGACATCGACTTGAATAAACCCAAGTTGGGTTGTAACCGCCTGTATTAAATCCCCGTTCTGTTTAACCGCTAGCAGTATTTCTTCTAGCGGAGAGGAGTTGTCATTAGGGATAACTTCCCCCATTATACCGTCTTCTTCTTCGGGGTATCTAGCGGCATTTTGTGTTTCCAGCTCAGTCGTCTCTGATTCCTCATTTTTTTTTGTGGCAAGTTCCTTTTGTCCGCCCCTTGTGTTAACCCTCGGAGACCTCAGGAACTGGTCTATTTTTGTTAGTTCCACGGTTTTAGACCCGTGTTTCTGACTCGGGAGATCAGTCGAGCGCCTGCTAGCTTTAGGAGCCATATCTTATTCCTGCTTTTTTTTTTTTTTTTTTCCCCCTCCCTTGTTCCGCCTCTTTATCTCCCTTTAAGTATATATACAGTGGATATATATCTTATTCTTCGCTCTCTCTTTTTATTATTTTTTATTTTTATTTTTTTTAATTTTTTTTTCTTCTTTTTCCTTTTTTTAATCAACTTAATCATTGAAAAAAAATCGTTTTGATATCCACCACTTATGATACACCTTCCTTGATAGAGACCATCACTGTATCCACTAATTAGTGGCATAATCTGTCTCTGTTTTTGTGCTACCGCTCACAGGCTGATTTTATCCCCCATAGGATAAATGGCCACGAATATCTTTAAATGGGGCCGATTGAGGTCCAGAATATTCGGGTAGACATTCGATAGTCTGATCGTTCTGTCCACTACCGAATACAAAGATCGATTCTGCATAGCTATTGTTTCGGATGATCTTCGTCGCTTTAGACGGCTAACATGATCTTGCGAGGTCAGGTAAGAGATTGCGCATGCGCAGGAGTGCCATACCTATCTGGGCACTCTTCCTGTGTCTCACACCTCATTCCCATACTGTGATGGGTGCATGTGCCGCGCTGACGTGCGGGCGGGTGCGCTCATTGGCCAGGAACATCGCAGGTGGCAACAGCGGGAACCAGGTAGCTATTTAAATGAGGAGGGGGCACAAGTACAATTTGCATCCAACGTGCAGGTATACGCATCTACATACTGCACCATTCCTTCACCTCCTATCTGTGAGGTAGCCCATTGAGGATCCGATCATCTTGGTATACCTCTAGACCAGCTGATTTATTTTATTCATTTCTGGGTCTGTGCGATCGATCATTTATCTATGGATGGATCCACCATCTTTTTTCCATCTCTCCTGATGAACTGCTTCATGTCCTGGCAGTGAAACATGCGTGTAGGGAATTTTTTCATGCATTTTTAGGGACATATCAAATTTCCAATTGAGGGACAGGTTCCGGACATGGTCATCCTTATAAGGACGAGTGCCCTGTGGTCAGGCTGCTACCATACTATTTAGTATTAGGACTGACCGGCTAGATAGCTATAGGGACCAGACTAGGGACCCTGCACACATGTGTACCATTGCCAGCCGTTTATTTCGGATATCTGCATCGGATCAGCGACTACCGACACTACGTGTGGTGAATCATCTGGCGACCGTCCCTGGGTACCGGTAGGACCTGCTGGTTACTAAGTGCCGCCGTGCACTCAGATTTATGTATATTTTTCATTTGGGATAATTTGTTATTTAAAGGTTGCACACCTACTTATTCCAATGTATGTCTTTGCACACTTTATTTAGGACCTTACCAATTTTATCTGCATTTTCATAATAAATGTTATGTTTTAGGGCTATTTCAGACGAGCGGATGCCGTGCGTGACATCCGCTCCGTGAATGACAGCCAAGACCCAATGCAACATGACTGATAATGCTCCGTGCCTCTCTGTGACCTCTTTCCGACGAAATCACAATGACAACTTTATCTCACTGTGATTTCCTAGTAAAGAGGTCACAGAGAGGCACGGAGCATTATCAGTCATGTTAATGCTCCATGCCTCTGCAGTCTGCATCGGGTCTTGGCTGTCATTCACGGAGCAGATGTCACGCACGGCATCCGCTCGTGTGAAACAGCCCTTAGGGTTATCTTTTGCGATTTATGCCTATGCTCACTTGCTTATGCAGTAACAGGCATATCATTGACATCAAGCAGTCTGATGATTACTGAATAGCCCCGCTGTAAAAATTAAAATGGGGGAATGTTTTCCTACTTCTGAAAGGGAGATTAAATTATGTTATTACCAGGAACCACTGTGTGCACAACTTGCTGCAGCTTTTGCTGAGCATACGCCTTCTACCAGTGTGTCTGAAAGGGAAGCACCTCTCCATCCCCAGTAGAGTTACCTGCCTCCCGACTCCACAAGCAGAAGAAGCTGTGGCAGCAGCAGCAGCCAGTTCAGTCTCTGCAACATGATGGAGCAGTTTTTTTTTTCATGTGCCACACCAGGCTGTGACCAATCAGCAAGCTGAGACCTCCTACCTCAAAGCCCAGGTTCAGGACTACCTACACTCTGGCCTGTTTCCATCATATACATTGTTGCCTGACCCCATAGATTTCTGGGCAGGCAGACTGGAATAGTGGACCAAACTGGCACAGTATGTTCTCTTTCTTGCCCTGCCTCCAGTGTTATCTCAGAGAGGGTTTTCAGCGCTGCATTGTGGTGGCACCCAAACAGACCAAGTTGTCCTCCACCAGTGTCCACATCACTTTTCTCAAAATGAACCTAGCCTGGCTTAAGGAGGATTATCACACTCCTGAGGCTTAAGCTGATGAATAGATCTGGCCTAACGGACAGTGCCCCATGTTCCATTGTTGCTGTCTGCCTGCCTGTGTCCTGCATACCATTATGTTTCGTACAACTGCTGCTGTCTCTATCATGCTACTGGCACAATACTGCCACTGCTGTTGCCTTCCCACCAACATCTCCTTTAAGGCTGCTGTGGCTGCCTCCATCATGCCACTGCCACCAACATGCTGCTGCTGCTGCTGCTGCCTGCCTACCATTATGTTTTGTAAGGTTGCTTCTGCATGTCTGCCAACATGTGCAATATCACTGCTGCTCCCATCTCCACCTCAACTGCTATGCCTAGCTGCTAATCCCCTACTGCCACCACCATGATTGCTACGCATCTGCTACCATTATTACTATTATTACAACTACTACCACTACCACCCATAGACAGCCAATCTACTGCCTTGTGTGTTCTATGTTATGCCGCTTCTGCTGCCGCTACTATTCCTACACTTCCTTGTAAGACCCTACTATTTCCATATTTACACTGTACTGTGGCTGCTCCCAATTACATTGACAACGAGCCACTTTTTCTTGTGCCAATTAATACCTGTGCGTGTTGTATGGGCAGGCATTCTGATCCTGTCAAGGTATCATTTTTTTTACACTTGGGCCCCCAACAAGCCAGTTTTTTTTTTTATCCCATTAACACTGTGTGTTAATTAACAAACTGCAGAACCCCTTTAATGAAGGTTAGCTTAGAACCTAAGTCCATCTTTCCCCAATAACGAATACCATTAGGAAGCTTTAGAATATGAAAAATATGATAAAAGCATAACACATATGATGTGTGCGGTGTGTTTTATTTTTTTGTTTTAATATATTTATTAAAGGTTTTGTATATTACAACAAAAAGGTATAACAAAAGCATACCATCAAGCAATGTACATAATGCTAGCGTACAGCAAGTATATTATGACAAATAGGCAGGCATTTGAAGTGTAGAAATCTCTAGTTTAAGGAAAAAGAGGGAGGCTCACAAATAATAAACTATTAACAAACTAATAATTAGTCCCAGATAGGTTTAGACAGAGACTCTCAGCAAATTGGTAGAAGTCGAGGTCATGTGGGACATCCAGGCCCCCCATTGAAGGAGAAATCTATCCACTCTATGTTTCTTGTAGACCATTATCTATTTATATGAACAGGTAATATGGACTTTAGTTATGATTTCTGCAGTTGTAGGGATTACATTAGATTTCCAACACATGGTGATTGCCAATTTTGTTGCAAGAAACAAATGAGCGACAGGGACTTGATACCTCACTAGAATTGAGTATATATCTATAAAAAGGAGCATCCAGAGCAGAGTTTTTGGATAAGAATAAGAATACAGCAAAACCTGGATGCAGCCACAAAGATTTCTGTCCACAAATTGGACAGCAATGGGCAAGTCCAGAGAACATGTAATAGGGTGTCTCTGTTTCCACATTGGCACCAACATAGATGGGAAGAACCAGGGTAAATTCTACTAAGCCTTTCTTGGGTAAAGTACCATCTCAGACAGGTCTTAATGGCAGTTTCATACAAGGAAGTGCTGCAGAAAGTAGAAGAAAGGAATCCAAAGTTTGCTGCCCAGCTATCCACGGGGATAGTCTCCTGCAATTCTTTTTCCCAAGCCAGAAATGGTGCTGATTTAAAGGGGTTCTGGAGTTTGTTTAAATTGATGATCTATCCTCTGGATAGTTCATCAGCATCTGATCGGCGGGGGTCCGACACCCGGGATCCCCACCGATCAGCTGTTTGAGAAGACCGTGGCGCTCCAGCACCACCGCGACCTTCTCACTGTTTACCGCTGGCCCAGTGATGTCACAACTAGTATCAACTTGCCTGGGCGCGGCTAAGCTCTCTTCACTTGAATGGAGCTTAGCCCCGCCCAGGCCAGTTGATACTAGTCGTGACATCACTGGGCCAGCGGTAAACAGTGAGAAGACCGCGGCGCTGCCGGAGCGCCGCTGCCTTTTCAAACAGCCGATCAGATGCTCATGATCTATCCAGAGGATAGATCATCAGTTTAAACAAACTGCAGAACCCCTTTAATGAAGGTTAGCTTAGAACCTAAGTCCAAATATAAAGGTTGGATGCCCGACTTAGTGTTTGGCTGTATCAGGGTTGCCCACATTTCAAGAATCCCTTTGTTGGCAGTCACCTGGCATGGATTCTTAGAAAGAATTATGTGGCGTATCTGAAGGTACTTGAAAAAGTCCCCTCATGGAATGTGGAACTCCAGTTGCAGCTCACTGAAGGATTTGATATGGCCATTCTCGTATTGCTGACCAATAACCTGGATGCCCAGTGAGCTCCATTAGGATAGGCTTATATTTGGCAAGTGCAGTTCTAAGAGCTGTAGTAGAGATACATTGAGTAAGGAGAAGGATTCAGAAGCACTTTTCTGGTGTAATGTGCGCCAATTGTGGATGGAGACCATTAGCATTGCAGGTAGGGGGTACTTTCAGTTGGAAAATACTAGGGCTGTTGATAAGGAGGGTTCTAAGGCATTTAGTAGGGACCAGAGCAGTTTAAATTTGAACCCAGGGGATTGAGTTCAGCCACCAACTCTGGAGTGAGAGAGCTTGATTTGCCTGGAAATAGTCCGACAGGTTATGAAGGCCAAGGCCTCCTTGCAGTTTAGCCCTGAAAGGTATGTGGCAGCAATACAGGTTTTATTACCAGACCAAACAAAACTGTTGATTAAGCCTAGGGCTTTAACAAATAAATGGTTGGGAAAATAAAAGTTTGGATAGATCAGCATTTGGAAAGTCACGATAAGATCCATCCATGATATTTTGTAATTATTATAGGAGGCAGTGTCTTGTTTCATCATGTCTAGCAAGGGGAGATAATTAATATGATAAAGTTGTGAAATCGACTAAAGAATAGCAAAGCCTATGTATTGTATACAGTTGGGTCTCCAGTCGAACAGGAAATCTCGTTTCAAGGGGCCTAATATTTAGTGGAAGAATTAGGGATTTGGTCTCATTGACTTTATAGTACGATAGACGGCCAAATTCCTTGATCAGTGATAGGGCAGCTGGCAGAACAGTTTGGGGAGAGGACAAGGATAAAAGCACATTGTCTGCATAGAGGTATATACGGTGTTGTCTGTCTCCAATCTGAATGCCAGAAACATCCAGGTGGAGCAGGATCGCCTGAGCAAGGGGTTCAATAGCTAAAATGAATATCAGGGGAGGAAGGGGGGACCCTTGTCGAGTACCATTAGTCAAAAGGAAGGAGGACGGTACTGCCCCATTAACAAAAACTTTTGCTGAAGGTCTAGAGTATACAGCTTGTATGGCAGTTATAAAAGACTCCCCCAGATCCATCACCCTCAATACCAGGCGAACTCCGAATTAAGGCGGTCGAACACCTTCTCCGGGTCCAATGTGACCAGCAGGGCCTGATTACCAGTTCAGTTAATAAAATCTACTAAATTTAGGGCCAGGCGAGTATTATCTATTATTTGTCTACCCTTGACAAAACCCGGTTGATCAGCCCCTATCAGTAGTGGTAGAATATTGGATAGTCTGGTAGCGAGTACCTTTGCATAGATTTTCAGGTCTGTGTTTAGGAGGGAGATGGGCCTGAAGTTCTGGGGTCTGTCGGTTTACCAGGCTTTGGTAGGGCAACAATAGTGGCTGCGAGTATCTCCTCTGGAAAGGAGCCTGGAATGCCTTTGCATAAACCGGTAATAAATGGGGTTGGAGCGGGTCCTGGAAAGTCTTGAAATATAAGTTAAATAGGCCATCAGGGCCACGGCTTATGTGTAAAGGTAAAGAAGTAATGCTCTTAGATACTTCTAAGAGTGTAATTGAGCAAAATAATGAGTCTTGTTGCTGAGAGATAAGAGTCGGGAGATTCAGCTTATTGAGATATGAGCTAATATCTGATAGAGGGGCTACATACCTCTCAGTGAAGTTTCTAAGATAATATAATGCAGAGTAGTATTCCACAAACGGGTCTGCAATTGCTATCAGATCAGAAATCGTATTGCCCTTGGCAGAATGTATTAGGTAGGATATTCTAGATTTGGCTGCACACATTTTGAGGCGACGGGCTAGTAACTTCCCTGCTTTATTATTGTGAGAGTAATACTGTAGCACGCCTTTGCTGATGTCAGTTTTTTTTATAAGTAAAAGGAAGACATTCTCTAATTTCTGACCTAAGAGAGCAAATCTGAGTAGCCTTCTCTATAGTACCATAATCTTTTGTTCCCTGTGCTTCTTGGCCTGCTGGCCTAGTTTAATAGATACTGAATGACAATTCAGCAGGAAGTATTCAGATAAGGCATTTTCCAGTTCTGCTTTATATACTGGGTTGGAAATGATGTAGGGATTGCATTGCCAAAGGGTATCCCTGAAATTTTTGTTTCCGCTATTGAAAGGGAAATGGCCGCATGGTCGGACCACTTGATCTGCCCAATGGTGGACTGTGTGGCCAGCTGGAGGAGTGAACTGCCCACGAGGAATAAGTCTATACAGGAGTATTTTGTACTGGCGGGAAAAAGGAGTAACCTCGCTCAGACCCATAGTGAAGTCTCCAAATGTCGTACAGTTCCTCCCGTGTCAACAGGGTATGACCCCCTAGTGGTGATGGTAGAGTCAACTTACACATCTGGCACTATATTAAAGTCACCACAGATGATGAGGTGGCTCTTTTTCACTTTGGATACCTTGTTAAGAACCCTATTGAGAAAGTGCACTTGATGCTTATTGGGAGCATACAGAACTACAGTACTATAAATGATGTTATTCATTGCACATGCTTAGATAATGAATTTTCTATTTGAATCAAGTTTCGTAGAAACAGGTGAAAGGGCAACAGAGGTACTGAAGGCCAATATAACACCCCTTGCTTCTTACGATAATGGGCCTGTACAACATGGGGATGCATATTATGGCAGATCCTATGTGTGTCCTTGCTTATGATATGAGATTCTTGTACACAGAGCGCATCAGCTTTTAGTTGTGAGACCTCAGACCACACGTTTTTGGGGGCTATTAAGCCCCTTAGCATTCAAAGATATAAATTTAAGTACCATGATATATATATATATATATATATATATATATATATATCAAAGAAGATACATCCTTCAGCTAAGACAGATTGGGTTCAACCACGCAGCCCAACCACGCTTGCAACTCTCCAAATAATATATTCATCTGAGACATAACAGTGGTAATAAGTAAAAAAACATGATACGCAAACTGAGAAGAACAAAACAAAGGAAACTGTTAGTTAAAGGAAAAGGAAAAAGTTCTGACAAAGTCCTATATATCGTGGACCACTGGGGGGGGGGGGTGCACTAACCGGACCAAAGATCTTCAGGGGAACAAAGTCTTGCTTGATGCCAAGAACAGAAAAGTAACTCCTTAGCACCTTCTGGAACTTTCAAGAGTCAATGTTTGGTACCCCTACTGGCGACTACTGTGTGCCACTCCGAGGTTAGATGTTGCAGTGGGGACTGACGAGTGTCGTCAGATGATGGTGTGGAAATATTCCCAGACTCCAATAGGCAGTGACCCTGATCCACTGAGGGAATGCTATCCTGATTTCCATTATGAGAGAGCAGTAGCTTTACTGAAAAGCCCCATTTGTATGCAATTTTATGCTCCCTTAGAACTATAGTGACATGGGCAAACAGGCGCTGTTGTCGTAGTGTGGCAGCGGACAGGTTCATGTATAGCTTCACAGACTGAAAGGGAGCCGGAATTTCCCACAGTTGGAGGGTAGCGGTGAGGGCTGTTTCCTTTATGTGAAAAAAGTGGATGCGGCCAACGTTTCTTTGGGTGCAGTCTCTGGTAGGTGGTGGGGCCGAGGGATCCTATGGGTCCTGTCAATAACGAGATCCCGGGTAGAGCTAGAGGGCACAATCTTTTGGATGAGAGTTTGTAGGTAGGGCACAGATCAGAAAGCCCAACGTCCTCCGGTATCCCCCAGAATTTTATTTCGCCTAGAGAGATCCTCTAGGCCTAAGTTTGGCTTTTATATGCTCCATATCTGCCAACAACTCCTCGTAGCTATCAATGAGTTGGTTGTGAGAAGCGGGGAATTCCCCAATCTTAGTCTCCACGTGCAGGACCCTAGAGTCCAGGGCTGTAATTGAGGATTGAAGCAGGTTAAGTAATGAGGAAAAATCCTTGTGAAGAGCTGTACTAAAAGCTACTAGCACGTCTCTCATGAGATTGCTGGAGGCTGGTTGATCAGAAGTGGGGAACCCCTGGATAACAGATGAGATAGTATGGGTAGTAGGGGCTCCAGAAGTTTCGCTCACCTCCACTATCTCTGTAGGCTGGAGTTTGGGACTGTTTTTCTGGGCTCTTCATGGCAGGAAAAGATGGCATAACTGCCCCAGCATGGTCCAAGGAGAGGGAGGACCACAGAATGCGATCGCTCACAAATTTTCCAGCAGCAGGTAAGAGAATCTGTGGTGAGTTGGAGTTGCTGCTTGCAGGTTGTAGCCAGTGGCGTACCGTCAATATAGGCAGACCACGCACTGGCTATGGGGCCCGTGAGGTTAGGGGGCCCGGCCAGGCTGCGTGGCCCCGCCCCCTTTCCGACCTGAATATTCGCTGCATTAGTTAACAGTAGAGATTTAAATACTGGCAATGGGGCGTTTGGGTCGGCAGCCCTGGGCCCAAACGCCCCAGTGCCATTACAGTTTTAGATTTTCATTTGGCATTATACACAGCGCTAGTGCTGCGCTGACAACAGCAGGCTGGAAGGAGGGAGAGTGAGCAGCCGATTCCTCCAATCAGGAAGCAGCTCACTGCCTGATGTGCCCGCCCCTCTGTGATGTCTTTGCTCCCACACCTAGCACCACGGTAAAGTACCAGCTCTGCATCTACTTTCTCAGCAGTGATGTCCCACATGCTTACCCTCCTCTGGGTCTTCCTGCCCTTCTCTTGCTTGTTAACCCCCAGCACTGCCTTCACTGTTCCTAGGCTGTGTGAGAGGGCAGAAGGAAGCAGCAGCAGAAGTGCTCTGCATGATAGAGCTGAGAGGAGCTGACAGGAGGACGGGCTGTTTGCTGCAGCAGTGTGACTGTACTCAGAGCTGTTAGGGTCAGCCTCAGCTCTGCTCACTGTAGTGCATATATATATTCTTTCACATGGGACCTGAGGCATGTGCTGAATGCTCCAGATAGACGACCTCTGAGTGAAGGATGGGACATGACTAAAATTGCTCAGCTCTGCTCCCTGTTAATAACAAAGGGAGAAGTTGAGCTGTGAGACAGAGATCTAATGCTGTGGACCTGCAGAAGATCTGTCCCAGGGGTCACATTGACCAGTGTGGACAGTTCTGCTGCAGTAATTAATCCTCTGATTTACACCAATCATAAAATAAATAAAACTTAAAGGGTT
The DNA here is from genome assembly GCF_014858855.1 of Bufo gargarizans. Taxonomy (NCBI): domain Eukaryota; kingdom Metazoa; phylum Chordata; class Amphibia; order Anura; family Bufonidae; genus Bufo; species Bufo gargarizans. The sequence continues at coordinate 87,963,135 of NC_058080.1, read as the reverse complement.
AGGGTCCATTCACACGTCCGTTGTTTCTTTCCTGATCTGTTCCGTTTTTTGCGGAACAGATCTGGACCAGTTCTGTACCCATTCATTTTCAATGGGTCCTGAAAAAAATCGGACAGCTTAATGTCTGATTTTTTTTCAGGACCCATTGAAAATGAATGGATACAGAACTGGTCCAGATCTGTTCCGCAAAAAAACGGAACAGATCAAGAAAGAAACAACGGATGTGTGAATGGACCCTGAGGCCGAGTTCATGTCCCGTTTTTTCCATCCGTTTCATGTATACATACAGTGGCATCCTTCATCATAGAGTTTGAAAGAAAAATGTATATGTTAACCTATACGGTTTTTCTACTGGACGCTGCAGGATAGAAAAACATAGGGTGCAGCACTTTATCTCCCCCCCCCCCCCCCCAACATATAAGTAAAAAACGTGATGTGACCACAGCCTAACCTTTTATTTAGCTCCTAATGTACCCCGCACCTTCACTAATCAGCTTTAATAATTAAACTTTTTATTGGGGGGGGGGGGGGGGCCCAATTCTGAGTTTTGCTATGGGGCCCCATGATTTCTATGTACGCCCCTGGTTGTAGCCACAGGGGAGATGCCGGATCAGACCCTGTAGATGGTGGAGATAAGCTGAGGTGCTGTAGGGCCTGCCAAGTCACTGTTCGTGTCTTTCTCAAAGTAGAAGTCGAGTTTGCTCTGTTTAGTGTGGGTTCTCTTTCCTCTGGGCATCGTGGGGGATTTGTGTGCACCAATGACCAAAGACAGCAGTGAGAATCAGGGAAAATCACGCTGTGTAAGTTGCTATGTGCAGGAACTGTAGTTTTATGCGGCCATCACACTCGGCTGCCAAGCCACTCCCTGTGCGGTGTGTTTTAAACACGCTGTTCATTAACATCATCAAACATGTGTTTACCCATAGCTATGTATGTCACTGATATTTAGAAATGATTTTGAGCTTGGGTGAGGAACGCTGGAGGCTGTTATATACCATTTTATATACCAAATTTCAGGGCAACTGGACTCAATTTAGTTCACCCTGAACTAATTAGAGTCCGAACCAAATTTTTATAAAATCTTATGACCCTGAGCCAAACCTCAAAAGGTTTGTTCATCTCTAACATTATGTTATTTTAAAGGAATGACAGCACATGATGAAAGCACAATACAAGTAAGAATAAGCATCTGATAAAATGCACATGTTTAAAGGGAACCTGTCACCTCCAACAAACATCCAAAGCCGGCAGCAGGACCTGAGAGTAGCCAGCAGCATGTTTCTAACGATCATTTTCTTCCTGCGGGCAGATGAAGCAAAAGCTGTAAAAACGATCTTTAATCCCCTGCCAGTGCACTTCTCTAGTCAGGCTTTAAGTCACAGAGGCAGGGGCCTCCTTGTTTCAAGTCACGGTAACCACGCCGCCTTCCCTGCTCCTTCGCTGTGACTGACAGGGCTTATGCATGACAGTTCGGCTGGCTTTGCCGAACTGCCAGCTGTCAGTCACAGCGAAGGGGCAGAGAAGGGGGAGTGGTTACCGTGACTTGAAGCAAGGAGGCCCCTGCCTCCGTGACTTCAAGCCCGACTAGAGAAGCGCGCTGGCAGGGGATTAAATATCGTCTTTACAGCTTTTGGTTCATCTGACTGCAGGAAGAAAATGATCGTTACAAACATGCTGCTGGCTACTCTCAGTTACTGCTGCCAGCTTCGGATGTTTGTTGGAGCACTTGGAGGTGACAGGTTCCTTTTAAAAGAGCTTACACTAAAATGCAGATAGCTTCATAAAGAAGTCTCTAGCCATTCTGATGACGGAAAGATGTAAGATGTGGCAATTTGCATTTTTTTCCCCCAGAAACCCAGATTAGCATGGTATGGCCTACAATACTCTTAATGAGTGCTCACATGATTTAGTATATGATTTGTTACACAGATTCTAGACTTGTTAACTGCATTGTTACTGTTTTGCTCCTGGAGGTGGAACAATCTTTTTACTCTTGTATACTGCAAATTACAAACTGTTTTCACATTCCCTATAGCTTACTGTGTTATTAGGTTGATTCTCAAGTGAAAGATCACTGATTCAAATCCAGGAGCAGCCATGAAGAAGATTTCCCAAGAAAACAAACAGCATCATCCAACTCATTGATAGTGGTATCTTACACAAGAAAATTGCCAAACTGCATCATGTGAGTGCCATGACAGCTGGAAGAATATGAAATGAAGTCTGTCCATCCATTCCAAAGCCAAGAGGTGGACGTCCAGTAAAAATATCGGAGTCCACAAGTCGGCTCATCAAAAGGTCTATCAGTTATGGTGTGACAAACACGGCAGTTAGTTTGTATTCTTCGTAATAGCGAGATCACAGATGTCCATGCAAGCACCAGATGATATGCATTACACAAGTCTAGAATATTGGCCCGAAAAAAGGTTGGCTTGAGTTTCCAAAAAAAAAAAGAATGAACAGTGGACAGATTTGAAATGGGTGATTTTGAGCGATGAGATGAAAGTCAATAGACTGGGCTCTGATGGCTGCAAATGGGTCAGGGGGAAACAAGGGAAAAGGGGGCTAATGGCTCGAGAAGTTGAAGGAACTGTCACGTTCGGTGGAGGGAGCCTGAGGATTTGGGGTTGTTTCACAGTCAAAGGCGTTGGATACTTGACCAGGATTGATGGTGGTCTCAATGCTTTACTGTATGTGTGGGTTCTGCAAGACTAGTTACTTCATAAGCTCAAGTACTATGGGTATAAAAAAGGACCATATAGTGTTCCAGAAAGACAACCCCCCCGAAGCATGCGTCAAGATTGGTGAAGAAATGCTTCAATGAAAATTAAGCAAAGATGTCGGATTGGCCTCCACAGTCCCCAGACCTCAACCCAATCAAACACAGAGTTGAAGAAAAAGCTGTATTCATACCCAAGTAAGTCGACCAGTATGCACCAACATCGAAAATAAGTAGAAGAGACCTGGGAAAAGATTTTGGTCAAGACATGATTGAATGTGATCGAGAGCATGTCCAGGATTAAGGCAGTAGAGTTGGCCTTGCGGTTCGCCCAGCAGTTTTTTCGCTCCTAACGTTTCTCATTCGCTGTTCACCAAACGGGCAAACATATGGCGATATTCGCGCCCGCCATATTATTTTACATTGTGAAGAACATTGACCCATGACACATCCATCAGGTGGTACAGGACAGACATTTTGTCACGGATGGTGTTGCAGAAAACAAGAAGCAACAAATAAAGACCCGACTGGCTTGATCCCAAACTAGGGAACAAATGGGTGAGCCCTATAAAATCCCTAGAGCTCTCCCTGACTGCTCAGCCCATGCAAAGATCTTTATGATAGAAAGTTGCATGTCCACGTACCTAGACTGAGTGACACCTGCAAACCCTATAATAGTGAGGGGACACGACCACTGGCTCCCTACACAAAATACGGAGGGAGTCAGGGTCACCTAGAATCAAGCCAACAGGAAAAGACAAATACAGAAATAGACTTATCTGAGAAACCCGCAGTAGTAGCATCTAGCAGTGAGCACAATCCAGGAAGTAGTATAAACCGCAAAGTGAGGCAGTATGGGAGGGGATATAAAGGGAGGCAATCACTGCTAATAGATGACAGCTGGAAGAGGGAGAAGAGATGTCAAAGCGAAACCAAAACAAAAGAACTTCATGCAGGAGGTACTGAAGAACGTCTGTCATAATTTCTCAGCGATCTGGCGGTGACAGTACCCCTCCCTCTATGAGTGGACTCCGGACACTCAGATCCCACCTTCTCAGGATGGGACCTATGGAACGCCCTGATAAGACGAGTAGCCTTAATGTCCGCCACTGGGATACACATCCTCTCCTCAGGACCATAAGCCTCCCAATGAAAAAGGTACTGGAGAGAACTGCGGATAACACGAGAATCCACAATCCTAGAGACCTGAAATTCAAGATTACCATCAACCACAATTGGAGGAGGAGGCAAAGAGGAGGGTACAGTGGGTTGTACATAAGGTTTTAATAGGGACTTGTGAAAAACATTATAGATCTTTCAAGTCTGAGGAAGATCAAGACGGAAGGCAACGGGGTTGATGACAGACAAGATTTTGTAAGGCCCAATAAACTTAGGACCCAACTTCCAGGAGGGAACCTTCAACTTGATATTCTTAGTAGACAACCACACCAGATCACCAACATTCAGGTCTGGACCAGGCATCAATCTCTTATCCGCCACACGCTTATATCTCTCACTCATGCTCTTTACATTATCCTGAATCTTTTGCCAAATAGATGACAAAGATGAGGAGAATCTCTCCTCATCAGGTAAATCAGAAGACCCCTTTCCAGAGAATGTCCCAAACTGCGGATGAAACCCATATGCACCAAAAAATGGCGACTTATCAGAGGACTCCTGACGACGGTTATTTAAAGCAAACTCAGCAAGGGACAAAAAAGAACACCAATCCTCCTGATTCTCTGCGACAAAACAGCGCAGATATGTCTCAAGATTCTGCTTGACACACTCTGTCTGGCCATTCGACTGCGGGTGGAAAGCAGAAGAGAATGACAACCAAACCCCCAAGCGAGAACAGAAAGCCTTCTAGAATCTGGAAACAATCTGCGTGCCCCTATCAGAGACTATGTCTGAAGGAATGCCATGCAATTTGACAATGTGATCAACAAATGCCTGTGCCAGCGTTTTAGCATTGGGCAACCCAGGAAAAGGAATAAAATTTGCCATTTTGCTAAAACGGTCCACCACCACCAGAATCACAGTCTTCCCTGAGGCACAAGGCAGGTCCGTAATGAAGTCCAAGGACAGATGCGTCCAAGGATGGGAAGGAGGGAGGAGAGGACCTGATGGCCGTGAATAAGGGACTTTGGCACGAGCGCAGGTCTTGCAGGCTGCCACAAAACCCTCAACCGACTTACGAAGAGGCAGCCACCAGAATCTCCGAGCAATGAGATCCACTGTGGCTCTACCCCCCGGGTGCCCAGCAAGGACAATATCGTGGTACTCCTTAAAAACCTTATGTCGTAAAGCGAGAGGCACAAACAACCTCCCAGGAGGACAAATATCAGGAGCCTCTGACTGGGCTGCCTGAACCTCTGCCTCCAATTCAGGATAAAGAGAAGAGACAACCACCCCTTCAGCCAAAATGGGACCCGGGTCTTCAAAGTTCCCCCCTCCCGGAAAACAATGTGACAGGGCATCCTCCTTCACATTCTTAACCCCAGGGCATAACGTGACAACAAAATTAAACCTTGAAAAGAACAAAGACCATCTGGCCTGTCTCGCGTTCAGACGCTTGGCTGACTCCAAGTAGGCCAGATTCTTATGGTCGGTAAACACGGTAATAGGATGTCTGGCTCCCTCTAGCCAATGGCGTCATTCCTCAAAAGCTAACTTGATGGCCAACTACTCCCTATCTCCCACATCGTAATTTCTCTCTGCGGAGTAGAGTTTCTTCAAGAAAAAGGCACATGGTCGCCATTTGGCAGGAGAGGGACCCTGAGACAAGACCGCACCCGCACCCACCTCAAAGGCGTCCACCTCAACAATGAAAGGCAGAGAGACATCAGTTGTATCAAGATGGGAGCGGAAGCAAAACTCTCTTTGATACTAGAAAAGGCCTTACGCGCATCTACCGACCAGGAGGAAAAATCTACATGAGTGGCTTAACAACAGAGGAATAATTCAAAATGAACTTCCTGTAATAATTGGCAAAACCCAAAAAAACGCATCAGCGCCTTCTGATTCTCAGGAAGCTCCCAATCAAGCACAGCGTGGACCTTCTCGGGGTCCATGCGAAAACCAGAAGCGGAGAGAAGAAAACCCAGAAATTTAATTTCTGGAACCGCAAACACACATTTTTCCAGTTTAGCGTACAATTTATTCTCCCGGAGAATGAGCAAAACCTGACGTAGGTGGTCCCTATGAGTCTTGAAATCAGGAGAAAAAATCAAAATGTCATCTAGATACACTAGTACAAATTTCCCCATTAAATGATAAAAAATACTGTTGGAAGTATTGGAAAATGTTGGAACACAGCTGGAGCATTCATCAAACCAAAAGGTATTACCAAATTCTCAAAATGGCCCTCAGGGGTATTGAAGGCTGTCTTCCATTCGTCCCCTTCTCTGACCCTAACCAGGTTGCATGCCCCTCTCAAATCCAACTTGTAAAAAACTTTAGCCCCAACAATCTGGTTAAAGAGGTCCGGGATCAGAGGAAGCGGATAAGGGTCACGAAATTGTGATACCGTTCAGCTCCCTGAAATCCAGACATGGTCTTAAAGAACCATCTTTTTTCTTGTATAAACAAGATTTAGGCAGCTTGGCGCCTGGGATGAGATTAATAGGGCAATCATACTCCCGGTGAGGGGGCAGCTCCTAAAAACCACTCTCAGAAAACACATCCGAAAACTCAGAGAGAAAAGATGGTACAGTCTTAGTAGAAACCTCTGAAAAAGACGTTGAGAGGCAATTCTCTCTGCAAAAGTCACTCCAACCATTTATTTGCCTCGCTTGCCAATAAATGGTGGGGTTATGTTTAGTGAGTCAGGGAAGCCCCAACACCAGAGGAGTAGGTAATCCGCTTAGGACAAAACATGACACATCCTCAACATGAGCATCACCCACAGTCAAACGGATATTGTGAACTATGCCCTTTAACAATTTTTGAGAAAGTGGAGCGGAATCAATAGCAAAAACAGGTATATCCATTCCCAAAGTGCATACCTGGAAACCATGTGTTATAGCAAATTAATTATCAATGAGATTGACAGCTGCTCCACTATCTACAAAAATCTCACAAACAATATTCTTGCTCTCAAGCACCACCCTGACAGGTAGGACAAAACGGGAACTGCAAGCAAATGGAAAACCTTCAATTTCCGCATCAACCTTGCCAATAGTAACAGATGGAACGTTTTTAGAGGACTTTTTTCTTTTTGTTTCTTTATTACCCTCAAAAAACTCCCTGAATCTCCTAGAGGGACAAACATTTACCAAATGATTTATACCTCCACAACAGAAACAAACCCTCCTCGGAGAGCTGAATCCTCTATTATTAGAGGCAAGCAAACCCAGCTGCATGGGCTCCTGCTCAGAGAGGATTGAGAGAGACTGAGGCTCCTGCGCACTGAATGAGACCACCCCACTGTCCTTTGACTGAGTATGACAGGAAGGAGTGATCTCTCCTCTCTCTCTAAGATGCCTGTCAATACGAACAGCCCGAGACATGACAGACTCCAAGGAGGTAGGTCTCTCATGAAAGGCAAATGCATCTTTCAATCCCTCTGAAAGACCATGGCAAAATTGACTTTGGATTCATGCTTAAGACGGTTTTGGCAGTTTATAATATCACGGATGGTGTTGCAGAAAACAATAAGTAACAATTAAAGACCCGACTGGCTTGATCTCAAACTAAGGAACAAATGGGTGAGCCCTATAAAAGCCCTAGAGTTCTCCTTGACTGCTCAGCCTATGCAAAGATCTTTATGATAGAAAGTTGCATGTCCACTGAGTGACACCTGCAAACCCTATAAAAGTGAGGGGACACGACCACCGGCTCCCTACATTAAATACGGAGGGAGTCAGGGTCACCTAGAATCAAGCCAACAGGAAAAGACAAATACAGAAATAGACTTAGAAAAAATATGGGAAATTCAGCCCGCACAACCTTTAGCAGGTGCAGATTGCTATGGTGAAATACAGATACAAACGTAAAAACACAAAATGCAATCGCACACTGCAACCAGCACTCTGCCCTGCCTTTATGCTGGATGTTGAATAAGGCATTGGTGTACATTTTGGCCAAAGCATAATAAGCCACTCACCACGTCAAGGTCGCCTTAATGAGTGGTCCCTAACACTAGTTCCTACCTTTTATGGGCCATGACAGCCACACAAAGTCCAGGGAGCGCAAATACAGCATGCACGCCAAGCACACTCTGCTTTTAACCCCATCCGGTGCCATTACAGCTTTCATCGGATCCAGGGATGCAAGTACCAACATGCATGCTGAGCCCACTATATACTTCTCCTGGAGCCTAATGGCTACTGGTAGGTGCTATATAAGCAGACTCCGTTTTATACTGACTTTAAAACCAGCCTCCAGGGGGCAGATTAACTGGACAGGTGTGCATGACTGCATGGAGATCGCCACGCCTCCATTATATACTACAAAGAAAAAATATGGGAGATTCAGCCCGCACAACCCCTAGCAGGTGCAGATTGCTATGGCGAAATACAGATACAAACGTAAAAACACAAAATGCAATTGCACACTGCAACCAGCACTCTGCCCTGCCTTTATGCTGGATGTTGAATAAGGCATTGGTGTACATTTTGGCCAAAGCGTAATAAGCCACTCACCACGTCAAGGTCGCCTTAATGAGTGGTCCCCAACACTAGTTCCTACCTGTTATGGGCCATGACAGCCACACAAAGTCCAGGGAGTGTAGGTACAGCATGCACGCCAAGCACACTCTGCTTTTAACCCCATCCGGTGCCATTACAGCTTCCATTGGATCCAGGGATGCAAGTACCAACATGCATGCTGAGCGCACTATATACTTCTCCTGGAGCCTAATGGCTACTGGTAGGTGCTATATAAGCAGACTCTGTTTTATGCTGGTTGCAGTGTGCGATTGCATTTTGTGTTTTTACGTTTGTATCTGTATTTCGCCATAGCAATCTGCACCTGCTAGGGGTTGTGCGGGCTGAATCTCCCATATTTTTTCTTTGTAGTATATAATGGAGGCGTGGTGATCTCCATGCAGTCATGCACGCCTGTCCAGTTAATCTGCCCCCTGGAGACTGGTTTTAAAGTCAGTATAAAACGGAGTCTGCTTATATAGCACCTACCAGTAGCCATTAGGCTCCAGGAGAAGTATATAGTGGGCTCAGCATGCATGTTGGTACTTGCATCCCTGGATCCGATGAAAGCTGTAATGGCACCGGATGGGGTTAAAAGCAGAGTGTGCTTGGCGTGCATGCTGTATTTGCGCTCCCTGGACTTTGTGTGGCTGTCATGGCCCATAAAAGGTAGGAACTAGTGTTAGGGACCACTCATTAAGGCGACCTTGACGTGGTGAGTGGCTTATTATGCTTTGGCCAAAATGTACACCAATGCCTTATTCAACATCCAGCATAAAGGCAGGGCAGAGTGCTGGTTGCAGAGTGCGATTGCATTTTGTGTTTTTACATTTGTATCTGAATTTCGCCATAGCAATCTGCACCTGCTAGGGGTTGTGCGGGCTGAATCTCCCATATTTTTTCTTTGTAGTATATAATGGAGGCGTGGCGATCTCCATGCAGTCATGCACACCTGTCCAGTTAATCTGCCCCCTGGAGGCTGGTTTTAAAGTCAGTATAAAACGGAGTCTGCTTATATAGCACCTACCAGTAGCCATTAGGCTCCAGGAGAAGTATATAGTGGGCTCAGCATGCATGTTGGTACTTGCATCCCTGGATCCGATGAAAGCTGTAATGGCACCAAATGGGGTTAAAAGCAGAGTGTGCTTGGCGTGCATGCTGTACCTGCGCTCCCTGGACTTTGTGTTGCTGTCATGGCACAGAAATACAGGTCCTTCTAAAAAAAATTAGCATATTGTGATAAAGTTCATTATTTTCTGTAATGTACTGATAAACATTAGACTTTCATATATTTTAGATTCATTACACACAACTGAAGTAGTTCAAGCCTTTTATTGTTTTAATATTGATGATTTGGGCATACAGCTCATGAAAACCCAAATTTCCTATCTAAAAAAATTAGCATATTTCATCCGACCAATAAAAGAAAAGTGTTTTTAATACAAAAATGTCAACCTTCAAATAATTATGTTCAGTTATGCTCTCAATACTTGGTCGGGAATCCTTTTGCAGAAATGACTGCTTCAATGCGGCGTGGCATGGAGGCAATCAGCCTGTGGCACTGCTGAGGTGTTATGGAGGCCCAGGATGCTTCGATAGCGGCCTTAAGCTCATCCAGAGTGTTGGGTCTTGCGTCTCTCAACTTTCTCTTCCCAATATCCCACAGATTCTCTATGGGGTTCAGGTCAGGAGAGTTGGCAGGCCAATTGAGCACAGTAATACCATGGTCAGTAAACCATTTACCAGTGGTTTTGGCACTGTGAGCAGGTGCCAGGTCGTGCTGAAAAATGAAATCTTCATCTCCATAAAGCTTTTCAGCAGATGGAAGCATGAAGTGCTCTAAAATCTCCTGATAGCTAGCTGCATAGACCCTGCTCTTCTTGATAAAACACAGTGGACCAACACCAGCAGCTGACATGGCACCCCAGACCATCACTGACTGTGGGTATTTGACACTGGACTTCAGGCATTTTGGCATTTCCCTCTCCCCAGTCTTCCTCCAGACTCTGGCACCTTGATTTCCGAATGACATGCAAAATTTGCTTTCATCCGAAAAAAAAGTACTTTGGACCACTGAGCAACTGTCCAGTGCTGCTTCTCTGTAGCCCAGGTCAGGCGCTTCTGCCGCTGTTTCTGGTTCAAAAGTGGCTTGACCTGGGGAATGCGGCACCGGTAGCCCATTTCCTGCACACGCCTGTACACGGTGGCTCTGGATGTTTCTACTCCAGACTCAGTCCACTGCTTCCGCAGGTCCCCCAAGGTCTGGAATCGGTCCTTCTCCACAATCTTCCTCAGGGTCCGGTCACCTCTTCTCGTTGTGCAGCGTTTTCTGCCACACTTTTTCCTTCCCACAGACTTCCCACTGAGGTGCCTTGATACAGCACTCTGGGAACAGCCTATTTGTTCAGAAATTTCTTTCTGTGTCTTACCCTCTTGCTTGAGGGTGTCAATGATGGCCTTCTGGACAGCAGTCAGGTCGGCAGTCTTACCCATGATTGCGGTTTTAAGTAATGAACCAGGCTGGGAGTTTTTAAAAGCCTCAGGAATCTTTTGCAGGTGTTTAGAGTTAATTAGCTGATTCAGATGATTAGGTTAATAGCTTGTTTAGAGAACCTTTTCATGATATGCTAATTTTTATAGATAGGAATTTTGGGTTTTCATGAGCTGTATGCCAAAATCATCAATATTAAAACAATAAAAGGCTTGAACTACTTCAGTTGGTGTGTAATGAATCTAAAATATATGAAATTCTAATGTTTATCAGTACATTACAGAAAATAATGAACTTTATCACAATATGCTAATTTTTTTAGAAGGACCTGTAGACTTATCTGAGAAACCAGCAGTAGTAGCATTGTAGCAGTGAACACAATCCAGGAAGTAGTATAAATCGCAAAGTGAGGCAGTATGGGAGGGGATATAAAGGGAGGCAATCACTGCTAATAGACGACAGCTGGAAGAGGGAGAAGAGATGTCAAAGTGAAACCAAAACAAAAGAACATCATGCAGGAGGTACTGAAGAACGTCTGTCAGAACTTCTCAGAGATCTGGTGGTGACACAATTGAGACTTTTCAGCACATGGACATACCCCCTACATTATAAATAAACCTGATCTGGCCACCATTTTACATTCAGTCTTTTGCCAGTGTAGGGAGAGGTTGCTGTGTGGAGCAGGGACAGACGTTTGGGACACAAATCGCTAGCTAATAGAGCCACAAAAGTCCTTTTAAGGACTGCTATAGGTGCGCTATCAATAGGTTTGATATACTGAGGGGTGTGTAATATACTTATAATATACTTTCTAACATAGAAAGAGTGACAAACGCTATTGGAACCAATAACTTCTACTGGTGTGATTAACCAGTTGCCCCTCAAAAAAAACTGATTGAAGCAGGGATGCTATATACCAATAATATACTTTCTATATAGTGCATTTAGGTAGTGCAGCATTTGTTTGCGATTTTGCTGCGTTACCACATCTACACAGAGTGACAAACGCTATTTGAAGAAATCATTTCTACTGGTGTAATTAACCAGTTGCGCCCCAAAAAAACTGATTGAAGCAGGGGTGTTATATACCAATAATATACTTTCTATACAGTGAATTTCGGTAGTGCAGCATTTGTCTGCGGTTTTACTGCGTTACCGCATCTAGACAGAGTGACAAACGCTATTTGAAGAAATAATTTCTACTGGTATGATTAACCAGTTTCCTCCAAAAAAACTGATTGAGGCAGGGGTGTGATATACCTTCTTCCACAAATACTGATCTTCTATAGGGACTTTTGTCACTGGGTCATTTTGAAAATGACAGGCAGAGGAAGAGGCAGGCCATTCCGCAGGGGTGGTAGGGGTCGGGCAGGTGCACCAGGCCGCAGCCTAAGTGGTAAGTTGCAGAAGGTGCATGCGATTACGTCAAAGGACGCACCAGACTTGGTTGAGTGGCTCACTCAGCCTTCCGCTTCTGCACCCTCCTCATCCTCTCTATCTGCACCCTCTTCACTATCTGCTGTGTGCACCCCCAAAGACACCACCACCATCACCATATGCCCTCCGCTCGAGTCAGAGGAATTATTTTCCAATCCATTACAAGACCTTACTGATGCACAGCCATTTTTGGCATCAGATCAGAAAGAGGAGGTATCAACGGTCGCCACCCAGCAGTCTGACGACAGTACCCAGATCAGCTCAAGGAGGGTGGTCCCCGCTGTCGCTGCCTACTCCAAGATCTCTAATATCAGTGATGGTGAAGGCGATGAATCCGATGATAATGTGTCGATGGACGTCACGTGGGTGCCCACAAGAGAGGAAGAGGAGTTTAGAGGGAGAGAGACGGAGCAGCAGATAGGCAGTTAGGGAGGAGAAGGAGGTGAAGCATGAAGAACTTACAGTGCACAGGAGGCAAAAAGCAGACTGCTAATGTATCTGGAACGAGCCATCCACTATGCACGGTCAAATCTGGCGCTCCTAGGACACCAGCACATGGCTCCGCTGTGTGGGATTTTTTTAACGTGTCCGCTGCTGACAATAGTGTTGCCATCTGCACACTGTGCTGTGAATGCATAAGTCGCGGTAAGCCCAACACTCACCTAGGGACGACCGCCTTAAGAAGACACCTGGCCTCCCATCACCGAGCCCAGTAGGAGCAACCGTTAGAACCTACAAAGCCACACTCCCGGCGCTCCCCGTCCTGCCTCTTCTCCTTCTCCTCTTTCCTCCCAATTGTCCTCCACTCCACCTTCAACCGTGCCGTCGTCGCGATCATCTGGCAAAAGGCAGGATTCCATGCCCCAAATGTTCAAGTGAAAAAAGATCATGACGCTGGATAACCCTCTTGCCCAACAGCTGACCATGGCTTGTCAGAACTGGCAGCCCTCCAACTACTGCCATATAAACTGGTACTCGGAGACATTTAGAAAATTTGTGGCTATTGGAACACCGCAATGGAAGGCCCCCCGGAAGGAAATATTTCTTCCAAAAGGGCATCCCAGAGCTATATGGCCACGTTCAGCGGCAAGTGAATGTATCTCTGGCACACAGTGTCGGTGCCAAGATACATCTGACCACAGACATGTAGTCTAGCAAACACGGGCAGGGAAGGTACATAACTTTTACTGGTCACTGTGTGAACCTTCTGACGGCCGTCAAGCATACAACCCGTGGCACCCGTGTAGATTTGGTGTTACCACCACGGATTGCATGCAGGCTTGCCTCTTCTTCTCCTCCTCCTACTCCATCCTCCCTCTCCTCCTCGGCTGACTCCTCCTCTGCTGCTACCGTCTCTTCTGATGTGCCCCCAATCTCCACCTATTCGACGTGCCAGGTGAGACATTGCCATGCTGTGCTGCGTCTGTTGTGCCTGGAAGCCAAGAGCCATACCGGTCCTGCACTCCTTTCAGCTTTGCGGCCACAGGCCTATCAGAGGCTAACCCGCTCAATTTGACAGTTGGTAAAGTGGTGTGCGACAACGCTGCCAATATGCTGAGCGTGCTGAAACAGGGCAAAATGGCACACGTGCCGTGCATGGCACATGTCCTGAACTTAGTCGTGCAGTGAATTGTTGCCAAATACCCGAGGGTCCAGGACGTCTTGTGGCAGGCCAGGAAAAAATCTTACTATTTTAGAAGATCTTACATGGCCATGGCTCGCCTTGCTGGCAGTCAGCGGTGACACCACCTGCCCATCAGACGTCTGATTTGCGACTGCCCGACGCAATGGAACTCCACCTTGTATATGCTTTATAGGCTGCTCCAGCAGAAACGTGCAGTTAACGACTACCTGTATGAACTCTGCGGCAGGACTGGTTCTGGGCAGATTGTGTCGAGGAGCAGGATCAGGAAGATGAGGAAGTTGCAATGCTGGATGAATTCCCAAGGGGGGGCTACTGCATCTGAGACAAGTCAACAACAGGAGTCTGAGGAGGGCGGAGGAGGAGCAAGAAGAGCATGCTTTAAATATTTGGGGATCCCTGGTGTTGTCCGTGGCTGGGAGGAGGAGAACGAGGAAGACATTGTCGGCAGGAGCCAGGCCACTCCACCGCTTCCAGTTTAGTGCAAATGGGTGCCTTCATGCTCCAGTGTTTGAAGACGGACCCCGGTATAAAAAGCATAAAGGCAAGGACCAGTACTGGTTCAAAATGGCGGAAATGTTACCACCATCACAGAGGGCTGTCAGAATGCAGCGCTTCCAGGCCTTGCTTCGAGAAATGCTGCATTCTGCTTTTGCGGGCACTGGAAGAGGAATTTCGACTCACCCGAGAAACAGTTGCAGGTACCAATCCTCCCATGCATTCAAGAAGAGGGTGGTTTGAAGATGTGTTGGTGACTTCGGGTATGAGATCATTCTTGCAGCCAACCCATCGAAGGCCATTCTCTGGATACAGCCTCAGGGACCGCCTAGACCAACAGGTGCCCAACTACATTGATGCAATGAACCCCTGGACTACTGGATGTGCAGGCTTGACCTGTGGCCAGAGCTGGGACAAATTTACCATGGAACCGTTGGCTTGCCCCTCGTCCAGTGTCCTGTCCGAATGGACGTTCAGCGCAGCAGGGGGGATCGTGACAGATAAGCACACTCGCCTAGCTCACGACAGTGTGGACTACCTCACATTTCTAAAAATGAATGAGGCATGGATCTCGGAGGAATTCAACACATGTGATGAGTCGACCACGTTTGATTAAATTTCCTTATGACAGCCCACAAATATCTGCCACCACCCAAAACAAATCATGGGCTGTGTCTTAGTTAAATATAGCGGCATAAAAGGCCTTTTAAGTCTGTTGAATGCCGAATTTAAGGGGACTTTACTGGCCGACAGTTACACATTTATCCTTTGACTGCCTAATGTACCTCCAGCCACAGAATCCAAAGTTCTTTGCTGTCTTGTGAATGTCTATTGCCTAATTTTTTGGGCCTGTACTGGCCGACAGTTACATATTTGTCCTGTGACCACCTAATGTACCTCCAGCCACAGAATCCAAAGTTCTTTGCTGTCAGGTGAATGCAAATTGGCAAATTTTTTAGGCCTGTACTGTCAGACAGTTAAATTTTTATCTCTAGCCACATAATCACACACTTGTCTCACTCCTCTGACTCTCGTTGTGATGGCATATTCACCATAAAGACCTAATGCCACAGGGTCATGTAACTGTGTCCCCCACCCTGTACTGTGCTCCTCACCCTGTACTGTGCCCCCTTATATCCTGCATTGTGCCCTCTTACCACACCCTGTGCAGTGCCCCTAGCCATTCTCTGTACTATGCCCTCTTATACTCTTTTATCCGGTCATGGTATGGTGGTGATATCCGGTCGCTGTGCAGAGGTGTTATCTAGTCAATGTATGGAGGTGGTATCCAATATCTGGATGGCCATAACTGTATCCCCTTTCCTGCCCAAGCCATCCTCTTTTAGACCAGGCATGAGCGGAAAAAAATATGAAGATTGCGGTGCTAAGGACCTTTGCGCCACAATCTGTGTCAGAAATACACCTAACATAGACGTATTTCTATATAATAAATGACCACCTAATTGTATTATTATTC
Organism: Bufo gargarizans; assembly: GCF_014858855.1. Taxonomy (NCBI): domain Eukaryota; kingdom Metazoa; phylum Chordata; class Amphibia; order Anura; family Bufonidae; genus Bufo; species Bufo gargarizans. The sequence goes on along the minus strand of NC_058080.1, from coordinate 87,947,223 downwards.
GGGGGTAGGGATGATATCTTTATATTATATAGATTCTAGTGTATTATACTGTGCCCTGTATTTCCCAGTAGAAAATGATTCTTGGGAAACACAGTCCTCATCCCTGACCACCAGGACCAGTTAGCGCTCTGTCAGTACATGGCGGCCTCCCCTCTCCGCCACGCTGCTCCGATGTGTAATGGTGCTTATTCTGACACTAGGGCTGGGTTCACATCCTATTTTTGCCATCCATTTAATGCATAAAAAAAATGTATGCATTAACAGATGCCTCAGACTGATGCCATACAGTGGCGTCCATTCACCATACAGTTTCATGGCAGAAAATGTTAACGTATGCATTTTTTTAATAGACTCTGCAGGATACAAAAACATGGAGTGCTGCACATTTGTATACATCAAACCAATAGGAAATAAAAATTTTCTAGGCTCCAGCAGGGCACATTTTTGGGAGTTTCTCTTTAAGACGCATAAAAATGGCCCCTGATTAAAATACATTTTTATGTGGGAATTTTTGCCAATAATCGCCCTCTGGTATATCACTGTCTATGTTGTGGGACTATTTGTGTACTTCTAGTAAGTGTTTGCTGGCTGCAAATATGAGCTGAATTTTTTAAGGTTCGCCTGCCATTAAAGTGTATGGGGCCCGTCGTGAACTTGCGGTCCGCGAACATTTGATCGCGTTCGCGAACTGTCCCGACCAATGTTCATCCATCACTATCAGGCAGTGTTGAAAGCTAAAAGTGGATTTACAAGATACTGTACAAACAAAAAAATAAAAATTTAGAATTTTAGGAGTATAACAGTAACAATGCAGTTACATGACAAGAATCTGCATAACCATATACTAAAAAGTTGCATGTCCAATTTATATATGAGATAGCCAAGATGATTGCCTATAAATTGATGGTAGTCTTACGTTCAAAGCTGTAGTGGATAGTGAGATATGGAGCCTGAAAGTCAAAAGTTCCAAACATTGTTAGGCCTCATGCACACGACCGTTTTGTGCATCCGTGGCCGTTGTGCCGTTTTCCGTTTTTTTTCGCGGACCCATTGACTTTCAATGGGTCCGTGGAAAAATCGGAAAATTCACCGTTTTGCAGCCGAGACCATGATCCGTGTATCCTGTCCGTCAAAAAAATATGACCTGTCCTATTTTTTTGACGGACAACAGTTAACGGACCCATTCAAGTCAATGGGTCAGTGAAAGAACACGGATGCACACAAGATTGGCATCCGTGTCCGTGATCCGTCACCGTAGGTTACTTTCATACAGACGGATCCGAAGATCCGTCTGCATAAAAGCTTTTTCAGAGCTGAGTTTTCACTTTGTGAAAACTCATATCCGACAATATATTAACACAGAGGTGTTCCCATAGTGATGGGGACGCTTCTAGTTAGAATATACTAAAATAACTGTGTACATGACTTCCCCCTGCTGCCTGGCAGGTGCTGCCAGGCAGCAGGGGGCAGCAGGGGGCAGGCCCCCCCCTGTAGTTTACTCTTTGTTGTCCAGTGCGGCCGCCCCCCCCCTCCCCTGTAGTTAACTCTTCGTTGTCCAGTGCGGCCGGCCCCCCCTCCCTCCCCTGTAGTTAACTCGTTGGTGGCCAGTGGGCCCTCACCCCTCCCTCCCCCTCCTAATTAAAATCTCCCCCCCTATCATTGGTGGCAGTGGAGAGTACCGATCGGAGTCCCAGTTTAATCGCTGGGGCTCCGATCGGTAACCATGGCAACCAGGACGCTACTGCAGTCCTGGTTGCCATGGTTACTTAGCAATTTTTAGAAGCATCATACTTACCTGCGAGCTGCGATGTCTGTGTCCGGCCGGGAGCTCCTCCTACTGGTAAGTGACAGATCATTAAGCAATGCGCCGCACAGACCTGTCACTTACCAGTAGGGAGATTTTAATTAGGAGGGGGAGGGAGGGGTGAGGGCCCACTGGCCACCAACGAGTTAACTACAGGGGAGGGAGGGGGGGCCGGCCACACTGGACAACGAAGAGTTAACTACAGGGGAGGGAGGGGGGGCTGGCCGCACTGGACAACAAAGAGTTAACTACAGGGGGAGGGGGGCCGGCCGCACTGGCCACCAATGAGTTAAAAACAGGGGGGGGGGGTCTGCCCCCTGCTGCCTGTCAGCACCTGCCAGGCAGCAGGGGGCAGTCATGTACACAGTTCTTTTAGTATATTCTAACCTGAAGCGTCCCCATCACCATGGGAACGCCTCTGTGTTAGACTATACTGTCGGATTTGAGTTTCACGATCTAACTCATATCCGACAGTATATTCTAACATAGAGGCGTTCCCATGGTGATGGGGACGCTGCAAGTTAAAATATACCATCGGATTGGAGAAAACTCCAATCCGATGGTATAAAAGGGACTCCTGACTTTACATTGAAAGTCAATGGGGGACGGATCCGTTTGCAATTGCACCATATTGTGTCAACGTCAAACGGATCCGTCCCCATTGACTTGCATTGTAATTCAGGACGGATCCGTTTGGCTCCGCACGGCCAGGCAGACACCAAAACGACAATTTTTTCATGTCCGGGGATCCTCCAAAAATCAAGGAAGACCCACGGACGAAAAAACGGTCACGGATCACGGACCTACGGACCCTGTTTTTGCAGACCGTAAAAAAAAACGGTCGTGTGCATGAGGCCTTACCCTTTTGCTCATCGGTGTATATCAGAGCGAAGCAGAGAGAATTAAGATAATTAACTGCCTGAGAGGCCTTGGTTGGAGTCTAGGGGGCTGTTATTTCAAATTATGGAGAGCATGTGAGCACGCATGAAGAGTATTGTAGGCCAGACCATGCTAGTCTGGGTTTCTGGGAAAAATATATTAAAATTAGCACATCCTACATCTGCTGGCATCAGAGTGGCTAGAGCAGGGATCAGCAACCTTCGGCACTCCAGCTGTTGTGAAACTACGACTCCCAGCATGCTCCATTCACTCCTTTGGGAGTTCTGAGTACAGCCAAGGAGGTGTGCATGCTGGGAGTCGTAGTTTTACCACAGCTGGAGTGCCGAAGGTTGCTGATCCCTGGGCTAGAGCCTTCTTTGTGAATTTTAGTGTAACCTCTTTGAAAGGGAACCTGTCACCTCCAACAAACCTCCCGAGCCTCTGGTATGAGTCACTTAGTTTTCTTTCTCATTGGAAGGATTAATTTAATTGCCTCTTTTCTATAGGAGTGTCTCTCTCTTGTGTAGAAATTATTTAAACCCAAAATGAATTTCAAGAAATTTACCCTGCAAATATCAGCAAAAGACACATACATTTGAAAAATAGCCCTATAGCTGCTGAAATTCATATAAATAATCTAGATGGTCATTCTATATTGCAATTTTCCTACATTGTCTAGAAATAAGGACTGGAGCTATTTTTCCTTTTCCTTGCTGTGACTGGCAATATGTTAATTGTATAGAATGTAGAAGGTAATATAATACATAGCTATTCCATGGATACACTCCTAGGTGCAAGAGGATCTCTGATTATTAGCGCAGCTGTGAATATGATGATATAATAGCATGATGCACCACACTCATTAGTAATAAGCAAATAATAGACATAGATGACTCAATCTATCTACTCACAAGTATCTGTTTCAATATACATTCACTAAAGATTACATTTTAATTATGTTACAGCAAGATTAATGTTTTAAATTATACTGTAATTATACTGTAATTAGTTTAGCAGTGTGGAATTGAGTATATTTTGTAGATATGCATAGTTATTTGAAAAAATTACAAATTAACTAAGATGAGAGAACTTGAAGTTTGTTTTGTGTTCGATTGTCATATAAAAAAAAAATAATCCATTTGTGTTCAAAATCAATTCTACACAAATCTATTAGGTTCAAATTGGCCTGTAAATTAGCATATGGCACTCTGAGGTCTCCTAGGACTCAGCAGCAATAGCAAATAAGTAATCACATGATTGACAGAGTTAACCCATAGGATACCAGCGCCATAACTGTTGGCGCTGAGAAGGGTAAGTTAAATCCCAGCACCGTATAGCTATAGCGCGCTGATAGGGCGGGTGCAGGAGCTCCGCCCGCTCGATCAGCAGCAGGGGTCCGGCTGTTCCCATTGCCCGAATCCCTGCTGACCGTGGCATATGAGATGTCTGTGGAGTAAGGGAGCTTCTCCCCTATCGGGTCCCCGTACTGCATTGACGGAGACTCGATGGTTGGGAAGGCAGCCCGATGTCTTCAATAGGCATCGTGGATGCCTTCCCTGTAAGCCTGTGAGATTGAACATGAGATCAGACCCCCAAATTTGAAGTCCTATAGTGGAACAAAAAATTAAGTAAAACAAAAAGCTGAAAAAAATGTTTTACATAATAAAAAATTAAAAGTTTCAAATAAAAAGGTGACCTTTTTCCAATTTTTTTTAAAATATATATATATATATAAAAAAGTAGAGATATTAGGTATTGCTGCATCCGTTTCGACCGGCTCTATAAAATATCACATGATATATCCTGTCAGGTGAACGCTGTGAAAAAAAAATCAAAACAGTGACCAAACAGCCATTTTCTAGTCATCTTGCCTCACAAAAGTATTATACCAAGTGATCAAAAAGTCGTATATAATCCAAAATGGTACCAATCAAGCCGTCATCTCATTCCGCAAAAAATGAGAGCCTACCTAAGAAAATCACCAGAAAAATTTACTAAATATGGCACTCAGAATATGGCAACACAAAAGCAAGATTTTATGCTATTCAAAAATGCAGTTACTGTTTAAAATTAACAAAAATATAAATAATAGACACATTGGGTATCTCTACGTTCGTAACAACCTGCTCTATAAAAATATCAAATGATATACTCTGTCAGGTGAACGTTGTAAAATAAAATAAATCAAAACTATGCCAGAACAGTTCTTTTTTTATGTCACCTCTCCTTACAAAATACATAATATTGAGTGATATATACCCCAAAATGGTACCAATTTAAATATCACCTCATCTTGCAAAAAATTAACCCCCACATAAGACAATCACTCAAAAAATAAAAACCAATGGCACCCGTAAACCAATCTATCAAAATCTGCAAGGACCATATGGCGCTCCTTCCCTTCTGAGTCCTGCCATGTGCCCCTACAGCAGTTTACCCCTGTAACGGACCGTTTCAGCAGACAAGGGGTTAAAATCCGTTTAGGCGATATGCCCCTTTCTGCGAGACAGGCACAGCTACTGCAGAACACCAACCATCCCGAACTGGATACAAAATAGCACTCCAAGCTGGAACCTCGCAAATAGCTGCCGGCAGACTAACAGGAAAAGCGTAGAGTCAGCTTACACTCCTGGCAATCAGTCTCCAACAGCATACAGGGAATCCCCCCAATAACGAGACAAGGCTCCGTCTTAAGGGTCAGCAGTGGTCTTGAACACTAGACTCCTCACGAACTTCACGTATTTTTCAACTGGATTGGGTCCGAAGAAGTTCAGCCGTAACCACAACATACGGTCAAATTCCTCCACAGAGTATCTGTACTCCACTGCTGGTTCCATCCTGGTGCTTTTAGGGTCGCTGTACTGAGACATGCGTTGCCCTTAAATTGTAGAATCCACAGAAATGGTGTCTCCTGTAGCTGTCCTTCTGGCTGTAGGAATGATCCCACCGCTGCCACCAATGTAACGGACCGTTTCAGCAGACAAGGGGTTAAAATCCGTTTAGGCGATATGCCCCTTTCTGAGAGACAGGCACAGCTACTGCAGACCACTGCTGACCCTCAAGACGGAGCCTTGTCTCGTTATTGGGGGAATTCCCTGTATGCTGTTGGAGACTGATTGCCAGGAGTGTAAGCTGACTGTACGCTTTTCCTGTTCGTCTGCTGACAGCTATTTGTGAGGTTCCAGTTTGGAGTGCTATTTTGTATCCAGTTCGGGAGGTTGGTGTTCTGCAGTAGCTGTGCCTGTCTCTCAGAAAGGGGCATATCGCCTAAACGGATCTTAACCCCTTGTCTGCTGAAACGGTCCGTTACAACCCCCTCATATGGGGTATTTATGTAAACCACAGAATTAGAGTAATGTATATAAAGGTTTATTTTGCTGTTAACCCTTGCTGTTTTGCAAGAAAAAAAATGGATTAACATAAAAAATATTACAAAAACAAAATAAAATTTTTACATTTCCCCTTCATTTTCCTTTAATTCTTGTAGAACACAGTAAGGGTTAACAAAGTTTGTAACATTAGTTTAGAATAATTTGAGGCGTATAGATTCAAAAATGCAGCAATTTATGGTTGTTTCCATTATGTAATCATCTCAAAATCACAATATTTGAAAAATAGTGCTTAAAAAATAGGTTTTAGAAATTTTGATGAAAATTTGAACACTTGCTTTTAAAATTCTAAGCCTTCGAACGTCCTAAAAAATGTAAATGAAATTTACAAAATCATGCCAATATAGAGTAGACATATTTAAAATTTTAACTAATAACTATTTTGTAGGGTATCACTATCTGTCATAAAAGCAGATAAATTCATATTTAGAAAATAGTGAATTTTTCCAAATGTTCTCAAATTCATATATTTTTTTTCAATGAATAAAGGTAAAACATATTGACTCAAATTTACCACTGTCATAAAGTACAATGTGTCACAAGAAAGCAAACTCAGAATGGCTTGGATAAGAAAAAGCTTTTGAAAGTTATTACGACAAAAAAGTGACATGTCAAATTTTCAAAGATGGCTTGGGATTTAAGGTGAAAAGTGACTCGGTACTGAAGGGGTCAACAAACTGCATGTTTAAAAGCATACCACACTGTCACATGTTTTATGCTTTCTGCATGCAGTTTTTGAAGCCGAAATCAGGGGTAGATTATAAATCATTTAACATTGTGTTATGGAAAACAAATAGTGGCTTGTTGGGACCAAGCATCCAAAAATTATGCCTCAAAAGGGTATTTCCATCTCAGACAATGGGGGTGTATTGTTAGGCTATGCCCTCATTGTCTTATAGGTGTGGGCTCCACCTCTGGGACCCGCATCTATCTTATAAACGCAGCAGAAAACGAAGCCAGCAAAGTGGTGGCCAGCAGTGTTGGGTCCAGCCACCACCAAGCATTCATATTGGCCCGCCAAAAATAGCCGAGTGGCGGACTCTGCTACTTTTGGAATCCCCATAGAAATGAACGGAGGACAGCCATACATGCGTGGTGCACCCCGCTCAAATGACTGCTCCTGCTCCTCCAATGGTAGCTTATCATCTTCCACTTCCTCCTCCATGAGATTTTCTCCATGTCGGTTCCCAACAGCTAAAGGGTGTCCAGAAGATTCAAAAGCTATTCTTCTTCCACCATCCATTGTTGCACCAGCATGAGCATATGCTCTAATCAGATATCAGGGGGATAACAACACTGATGCTACAGTTGTCCCTACTGACAAATCTGGTGGCCTCTTCGAAGGGCCTGAGTACTCAACAGGCATCTGTGATTACCTGCTACTGCCTAACCTCAAAAACAACACAAGCTCCATGTTGAGGTGGTCTGATGCATGACAAAATCATTAATACTTTATGCTGCTAATACAGGAGGGCATTTCTTGTCACATAAGAATGACAGAAATGCAAAGAGTGTGTCCTGAACATGGTGAACACTCTCTGCAAGTCACTGTACTTTTTCAAAAAACCAGCTTACCCAAATAAAGCAGAGGCAACTGGCACAATGCTTGCTTCTTGATGCACTATCACAACTGATCGGTTGTCTAACACAGCATGGAAATACTTCACTTTATACGTATAATAGGAAGGAGAGGGAGCAATGTTCTGCCCTGCTGATGTTGAAGATAGGAGGATATCCATGGAGGAGCAGAATAAGAGACTGTTGTAGGAACCAGGCCAACAAAAATGTGGAGCAGTCAATAGGACCTGGCCTTGTTGCTGCGGTGCTGCCTCACCGCTGTCATGAAAAATGTTGATCCATAGGATCTGATGGTACAAACTCATGTGCTGTAGTTAAGCCCTGGTACCTATGTTTGTGTTTGAACACCCATAGCTTATTTTAATCCTTCAAATCTTGCACACTGATGTGGTTTTGTGTGCCAGAATTATGGAGAAAAAAAGCAACAAGAGTTGCACAGAACTATAGGGAGCGAGCTTTGGACTAGGTCTGTTATCTTTTGAGCCTGTAAGCACAGTATCAGCAGCATTCCCATTTCCAAAGCTGAATACCTGAGAAGCAGATCTGGCCTTGCCAGTTTTTTTTTTTAAGCTTTTGGCCATATGTTGCCTCTGCTCCTTGTTGCTGCCCCTGCTCTCCTCCTCTGATGTCACCTACTCCTCAATAGTGATGAGCAGCAGGGGCAATATTCAAATTTGTATTAATAGTTAGTGAATATTTGGGCGAATATTTATCATATATGCTCGATTATTTTCTTAATATGTAACTACATTTTCCAAGCTTCTAGATGTTTCCTGAGACTGGAGAAAATGGTTGGCATGGCAGAACATTGCAATAGCTTTATATGCAGATAGAGTTTTCCAATATATTAGTGATTGCGCAAATCAGCAATTAATGATGTGCATATTTTTGTGTAATACGTGCAACTTCACATTTTAGCAGGTCTGACTACATATTACGGATTGGTGCACTAAGTATTGTCACACTACCTAACACCCTGCACTGGAACCCTATAATAGCTACACTATATTACTATCTAACCTACACTGACTCTACCACTAACTATCTGTATTATATATATAAGCTAACTTATTAACTAACTATCTAATGTAATGACACAGCAAAGCACAGAGCACAGCAATGACACTGATGTCTCTCAAGGAAATCCACAAAACTACAGAAAATGGCTCCTGGGGAGGTATATAGCAGTGATGGCGAACCTTTTAGAGACCCAGTGCCCAAACTGCAACCTAAAACCCACTTATTTATCGCTAAGTGGCAACACGCAATGTAACCTGACTACTACAGTGTAATGTAGTATATCTTCCATGTACTTTATCATTTAGCTATAATAGCCTGCCTACATTCAATACGCTGCCTGTGCTGTGCATAGTACACCCTGCACTGATGATGGCAGGAAACATCTAAGGCATATTGGTACCCCATAAACTTTTTCCAGGGTGCGGGTGCCCACAGAGATGGCTCTGAGTGCTGCCTCTGGCACCCGAGCCATAGGTTCGCCATCACTGTTATATAGTAAGGGGTAAGCAACTTTCCTATTGGTTGCTATTGATGTTGCTAAGCTAAAAAAAAAAAAGACATTGCAGCCTTCTCATTGGCCCACTAGGAAGAATGGAATTTACTCATGAATAAATCTAGAATAATCGAGAATACAAATATATAGCACTATATTCAAAATTTTCGCGAAGTGGCGATATTCGCAATTAAAATTTGCGATTCAAATATTTGCGCCCAACACCACTCCTCAACACCCCAATCTGGCTACTAGGTCCTGTCCAACATACAATCATTGTTATAGTCCTCACCCTCCCCAACACTTTTATTAGACTGTGATTGTGGTGTCACGGATATAGTAGGGGAGAACAACAAAAGACAATAAAGAAGGAAGGGGAAAGACACTAGGCCTCACCGCTAGAGAAGGAAAAGGGTTACCACCTATAAAACCCTGCTCCTGGCCCTAACCCCTATCCGTATGGGCACCTCGCGATGGAAGAGATACCCATACACGGGAACCTAGAAAACCCTGGTGACCCTCAGATGCCCTAAAGATAATGACAGGGCATAGACCACCCGCTCCTTCCCTGGTGAAGGAACTAGCGTCTCACTGAGGCCTAGTAAACAACCAGGGGGGAGATACAAAACACGACAAGCGGAACACTTAACTTCAAAGGATGAAGGATGAACAGGACTTCAGCACGAACCACACTCCAGCTCTTCCAAGACCAAATTAAGCTATTCCAAGCAAGGAGTGATGGGAAAAGTCATACAAAATAGGGCGAGGTAAAGGTCACATGATCCATACCTGAACAGGAGGTATGGACATACTAGCAACACACAGACAAAGTGAAACCAAAAGAGGCTGTCAGATCACTAATGCGTAGATAATCTTTCAGACCTTCTGAGACTTGTCACAGATGTGACAGTACCCCCCTTCTACGGGTGACCTCCGGGCACCCAGGACCAACCTTATCAGGATGAGCTCTGTGGAATGCTCTCACCAGACGACTAGCATTAACATGGGTCGCTGGAACCCACATCCTCTCCTCTGGTCTGTACCCTCTCCAATGAACGAGATACTGGAGGGATCTCCAAAGAACTTGGGAGTCCATAATCCTGCTGATCTAAAATTCTAAATTGCCATCCACCATGACAGGAGCGGGAGGCAAGGAGGACGGCTCAACAGGTTCGACACATTTCTTTAGCAACAATTTATGAAATATGTTATGGATTTTCAATGCCTGAGGAAGTTGAAGACGGAAGGCTACAGGGTTAACAATGGCAGTGATCTTATATGGACCAATAAATCTTGGGCCCAACTTCCAAGAAGGTACCTTAAGTTTAATGTTTCTTGTAGACAAACACACAGAATCACCCACTCTCAGGTCTGGACCACTTATACGTCTCCTGTCAGTCACACGCTTATACCTGTTGCCCATCTTTTTCAGGTTATTTTGAATTTTCCACCAAATAGAAGACAAAGAAGAGGAAAATCGTTCCTCCTCAGGAATGCCAGAATTTGAGCACCAGAAAATGTACCAAACTGTGGATGGAACCCATATGCCACAAAAAACTGTGACTTATCAGTGGATTCCTGTCTTCAGTTATTTATAGCAAACTCAGCTAACGACAAAAATGAAGATCACTTTTCCTGATTTTCTGAAACAAAACATCTAAAGTAAGTCTCCAGATTCTGATTAGTGCGCTCCTTCCTGTCCGTTCGACTGAGGATAAAAAGCTGAAGAGAAGAACAATTGTACACCCAGACGAGTACAGAACACTTTCCAGAATCTGGAAACAAACTGAGTCCCTCTATCGGACACCACATCAGAGGGAATGCCATGTAGTTTCACAATGTTGTCGACAAGCACCTGCGCAAGAGTTTTAGCATTGGGTAGACTAGGTAATGCAATAAAGTGTGCCATTTTACTAAAATTATCTACAACCACCAGAATCACAGTTTTTCCCGAAGAATTCAGTAAATCTGTAATAAAATCCATGGACACTTGGGTCCAAGGTCTGGACGGGATGGGCAATGGAAGCAGAGATCCGGAAGGCCAAGTATGTGTCACCTTAGCACGTGCACAGATACCACAGGCTGACACATAGTCCTCGACACACTTACGCAACCCCGGCCACCAAAATCTGCGAGAGATGAGATCGACAGTCGATCTGCTCCGAGGGTGCCCAGCAAGCACCGTACAGTGATGATCCTCAAACACGTTGTGACGTAATTCAGAGGGAACAAACAACTTCCCCGGAGGACAAGAGTCCGGAGCATCTTCCCGTGCCTCCAACACCCTGGCCTCAAGATCAGGATAAAGAGCAGATATGACTACCCCTTCAGATAAAATTGGACTAGGGTCATTAGACTAACCCCCCCAGGAAAGCTATGCGACAAAGCATCTGCCTTGACGTTCTTAACCCCAGGGCAGTAAGTGCCGATGAAGTTAAATCTGGTGAAAAACAATGACCATCTGGCCTGCCTTGGGTTCAGTCGCTTAGCCGACTACAGGTAGGCCAGATTATTATGATCCGTAATTACCATAATAGGGTGAATTGCTCCTTCCAACCAATGCCGCCATTCCTCGAACGCCAACTTAATGGCCAGCAATTCCCTATTCCCCACATGATAATTCCTTTCAGCAGTAGAGAGCTTGTTAGAGAAAAATGCACATGGGTGCCATTTACTAGGTGAAGGACCTTGCGACAAGATTGCTCCTACCCCTACCTTGGATGCGTCAACCTCAACAATAAATGGCTGAGTCACATCCGGTTGCATCAGAATAGGGGCCTGAAGCAAAACATTCTTTTATAGCAGAAAAGGCCTGTAATGCCGCATCAGACCAGGCAGAAATATCCGCACCCTTCCTAGTTATGTCTGTTTAACCACCGATGAATAGTTCAAGATAAATTTACGGTAGTAGTTGGTAAACCCCACAAACCGCATAAGCGCTTTCAGATTTTTGGGTCGATCCCAGTCCAACACGACACGGACCTTCTCGGGATCCATACGAAAACCTGAGGATGAGAGCAGGTAACCCAGAAATCAACACTTTGTCAATGTCATCTTTCATCATCTGGGTGGAGGTTTGTCATTGTATACCTTGATGACATACTAATTTATTTGCCTAATATGGAGACTCATCAGGATCATGTGAGACAGCTGTTACAGATATTAAGAGAGAATGAGTTGTATGCTAAGATGGAAAAGTGTGTATTTGCTGGGTGAGTCCTATAAAAGAAAAGTCATGAGTTTTGTACACACAGATTATTAAACAGTACTAGCAAAATTGTGAGTGTGTTTTCAATAATTTGACATTTACATTGATTTGGTATTAGTAATTTACTTTATGAATAGCACAGTTATTATGAGTATGGTTGAGCGAACCTGAACTGTAAAATTCGGGTTCGTACCAAACTTTTGTATTTTTTGACCTCGGAGTCGAACATTTTAGTAAAAGTTTGGGTTTGAGTTCGGTGTTCGCCAATTTAATAGTGCAGGGCAGCCAATCAACAAGCGTTTAACTCTATGTCTATGCCCTTAGAAGCCATCACTAATGGCATGGCTGTGATTGGCCAGTGCAGCATGTGACCCAGCCTCTATATAAGCTGGAGTCACATAGCGCCGCACGTCACTCTGCTCTTACTAGTGTAGGGAGAGGATGCTGCTGCTGTGAGGGAGAGAATAGGAAAGAATTTGATATCACATCACACCTTGTTATTAACTCTGCGATCTACAGCGATTTTGTTTTGTGGGTGCGGCGCAACATTTTTGTACTCTGCCCTGAGCCCAGTGACACAGAAAAATAAGTTTTATCAGTCTGTTAGTTAGGTGGCCATTTTGTGCAAGTTCAGTGCACCAGCACTGCATATGTGCCAGGGACAATAATTTAATACTGTTCTTTTAGTTCAGTGGGCAACATATACCCATTTTTTTAAGTGCACCAGCACTGCATATGTGCCAGTGAAAGGGAAAATAATATCGGTAATCCGTCTGTGAGTTCAGGGACCCAGGGGTTGACATATAAAAAAAAAATCAGTAAAGTACAATGTCAGTGAACTTAATTGTTGACTATTGGCTGTTACATTGTCGCCTGACATAAACCATCTCTTAGTTTGGTGTGTTAACACAAAGACTGAGGAGAACGTGAAATAAGGGACATGGCCCTGGTCGTGGTGCTGCTGGTGTTGGTCGAGCTCCTGTTGCAGGGAGAGGATGTGGTCAATCTGTGCCAGCTACACGCACAAGTGAAACACCTTCCTCAGGTGCAAGTAGGCGACAGAACCTTCAGCGTTATTTGGTAGGGCCGAATACGGCTCTACGAATGGTGAGACCAGAACAAGTACAGGTGATAGTAGATTGGGTGGCTGACAGTGCCTCCAGTTCCTTCACATTGTCTCCCACCCAGTCCCCTGCTGAAAGATCAGAGTTGGCACCTACAGCCCATGGCCATCTGCCTTTCAACTCACCCCCTTGCAATTCAGGCAAGCAGTCTGAGCCCCAAGTCATGCAGCAGTCTCTTATGTTTTTTGATGACTCTGCTGGCAGGGTTTCCATGGGCCATTCAAATAGCCCTGCCCCAGAAGTGGAATAGATTGAGTGCACTGATGCCCAACCACTTATGTTTCAGGATGAGGACATGGGAAGACCACCGCAGCACGTCCCTGATGATGACGAAACAGAGGCTTTCTGCAGTCTGCAGACCAACAAGGAGGGCAGGGGTAAAGAGTGGGTGGAAGATGATGTGGAGGATGATGAGGTACTAGACCCCACATGGAATCAAGGTCATGCGAGTGATGTGTGCAGTTTGGAGGAAGAGGCGGTGATCGCACAGAGGCACCAGCACAGGAAAAGAGTGAGCAGGGTGCAAAAGTGTCTGTTACATTCTTGGGTGACATTTTACCATTTTTGCCGTGAATAAACCCCTGCTCTGCATAGGTGACAGGGACATAAATTTTAAAACATCATCTGTTACATTCCCAGGTAACATATTTACCATTTTTGCCGCTAAAAAACCCTTGCTTTGCACAGGTGACAGGGACTTAAATTTAAAAAATTTGTCTTTAATTGACGCCCCCTCCTTTCATTCGATCCTTCCGCTTTAACAACTTGTCCCACATTTCCGCTCGATCACATTTAATTTCATCCATCGACCTCTCTTGGATGTGGTATCCCTTTCTCAGGCTCCTTCTCCGGCATGGAACCCTGATTCCCCGTTACCCGTGAGCACCATGGTAAGCACATAAAAGAACATCTAAAGTTAATAGGGAAGATAGCCAATTGGATCAATGCCTTTACAGGGACGTGCGATCAGGCAGAAGTTATCTAGAGTCAACAAAGCGGCAGAAGGGCCTCTCCTGTATTGTTTCCTAATCCAAAATACCGCAGTGACATTCCCTGTAATCTTTTATTAATCATTCTAATAACAGGGCATCTTAAGAGTCCTGTATTGTTATTGATCGTCACTACCTTCCCGAGTCGGGAGTGGCTAATTGCTGTGTGCCCCCTCCTTTACTTGGATGCTTCTGCTTCAATAACGTGTCCCACATTTCCGCTTAATCACATTTCAGCCATTGACCTCCCTTGGATGTGGTATCCCTTTCTCAGGCTCCCTCTCCGGCATGGAACCCTGATTCCCTGTTATCCGTGATCACCATGGTAGTCGCATAAAAGAACATCAAAAGTTGATAGGGAAGATATCCAATTGGATCAAGGCCGTCACGGGGACGTACAACATGGTAGAGCAGTATGTGTGCACACGCCTACACGTACTGACTGATAGGTCTGCCCCCTTCAACTTCTGGGTCTCCAAATTGGGCACATGGCCTGAGCTTGCCCTTTACGCCTTGGAGGTGCTGGCCTGCCCTGCAGCCAGTGTATTGTCTGAACGTTTGTTTAGCACGGAAGTTTGTTTAGCACGGCAGGAGGGGGTTATCAAAGAGAAGCACAGCCGCCTTTCCACAGCTAATGTGGACCAGCTCACTTTCATTGAAATGAACCAGGCAGGAATCCTACAGGACTTGTCCATACCTTGTGCAGAATAGACATGTATACCGGCCTCACCCTGCCATTGTTGAACTACAGCACACTTTCTCTTTGTTTTATATTTTATACTTCCCAATGTTTTGGGGTCTACCCAAATTTGAACAAAAATAAATAAATAAAATAAAAAACAAAAACAAAAAACAGTGAAACATGCAGGCTAATGTAGTGTCTGTTAATACGGGTATACCAATGCAGTGTTTGTAGTGAAACACCTTTGAACTATGCAATTAATGTCACTGGTTCAACAATAAAAATGTTATCTTTTTTTTTTTTTTAAACACACTTCCTGAAGCAAAAATGCATCCACTAACACAGATATACAAATGCAGTGTTTGTGGTGTATTGTCTCTGAACTATTGGGATCATTTATTAAGACCAGCGTTTGAGACGCCAGGTTTAATACCATTTGTGCTTGCGTATGATGTGCAAGTTCTGTAGCAGTGCCAGTCTCTACATTATTTAGGTGCATCCACAGATGGCTTAAATCTATACCAGTTCACTTTCTGGAGTAGATTTAGATAATTTTCTACACCTAAAACAGGCGTAAAAAATGATAAATGAGAAGGGCCAGTGGGCCAGCTAGCCTGCCGCTTTCCCCGCCCCCATCACGCCCTCTTTTTTAGGCTTGGGGAGAGCAAGGAAAAGTCGCAGATTTGGCCACAAATCCCCTTTGAAACCGATTCTGCAACAGATATGCACCGAAAAATGGCGTATGTCTAAGAAATTACCCCCTACGTATTTAATATCACTGGTTCAGCAATGTCTATGAAACACACTCTCTGATTATTAAGTCCGCTACCTATGGCTGCCACAGCCCTGCTGTCTCCTGCGGGCCTGTGGGCCAGATGCTAAGCTACTCAGCATGCCATTCTGTGTTCTCCAGTTAAATAAGTTATTTGTGTATACATTGCTCCAGAGATAGAGAATGGTCATGTGACTGTGTCCTCTGTGGAGACTGGTTTCCTCTGATGTTGCTGCCACTATCTATGACACTGAAATTAATATGCAAATTCATTAAAGGGTCATATAAAACTCCACAGCACCCCACTCGCAAGCAGGCTCACAGTAGCACTAGCCTAGCTTAAAGCAAATACACAGTAGCGCAAACTGCACTGATACACTTAAAAAATGGAGCTTACTGGGCTCATTCAGGGCACAAGACAAAACCATTAAAGTTGTACTTTGATGTACTAAAAAAGGTACAGTACTTAGTTCCAAGAAAATAAGAAATAAGAGACATACATAAAGCTGCACAAAACAGTTATAAAAATAAAAGCATAAAAACAAAAAAAGGCTCTTGCTACTCAACAAAGTTTGTGATCAGAGTCCATTCTGGTTCCTGGGACAGGAGGAGTCCCCTAACTATCCTTGGCCTATCGTTCTGGAAAGGCCTTCATTATGCTTGCATGCTCCACCTCTATTTCTTGGCTGGCAAGCATAAAATATTAATAAAACATGGCTTCCCGTCCACACTAATGGATATTTGGGCCCCAAAATGTTTTAATAATGCATACTTCATCAGGTTGATCATTCTTATGCCACATATGACTCGTGTAGGGGTCCGGGAATGAGAAATTCTCATTACACGGGAAGGCTGGCTGTCGGGGGGTAGTTTGGACTCCGTACGATGCCCACATTATACAAAATGCAATGAATACAATGATTAATATGTGAGTGGTACCAGAGCTAAGTTATTGCTTATGAGATATTTTATTAATCTTCTTGTACTCTATCTGAAAAGCTTCTGGACCCCTGCTGGGGAGGTGTATTTCTGTCTGGGTGTATGCATTTCCAAGAAACATCTTCCTTACTACTTGCAAAGGGCCTGTGTTTTAACATTCAAGTGCTAAACTGATTTCCTCCATGGGGAATGTATATTTTAAATGTAGGACTGAACAACATCTTTCAGACAATCTCTCAAAGAGGCATGCAAATATATAGGGTCACACAACATATACTGAACAAAAATATAAATCCAGCACTTTTGGTTTTGCTCCCATTTTGCATGAGCTAAACTTAAAGATCTGAAACATTTTCTACATACACAAAAGACCCATTACTCTCAAATATTGTTCACAAATCTGTATAAATCCATGTTAGTGAGCACTTCTCCTTTGCCGAGATAATTCATCCCACCTCACAGGTGTGGCATATCAAGGTACTGATTAGACAGCATGAATATTGCACAGGTGTGCCTTAGACTTCCCACAATAAAAGGCCATTCTGAAATGTGCACAGTTTTGACTTACTGGGGGGTGGAAGAAAACCATTTAGTATCTGGTATGCCACCATTTGCCTCACACAGTGCAATACATCTCCGTCGCCTAGAGTTGCTCAGGTTGTTGATTGTGGCCTGTGGAATGTTGGTCCACTCCTCTTCAATAGTGTTGCGAAGTTGCAGAGCATTTGCAGGAACTGGAACACGCTGTAGTATACGCTGATCCAGAGCATACCAAACATGCTCAATGGGTAAGTAAGCTGGCCATGCAAGAACTGGGATGTTTTCAGCTTCCAGGAATTGTATACAGATCCTTGCAATATGGGGCTGTGCATTATCATGCTGCAACATGAGGTGATGGTTGTGGATGAATGGCACAACAATGGGCCTCAGGATCTCACCACGGTATCTTTGCGCATTCAAAATGCCATTAATAAAATGCACCTGTGTTTGTTGTCCATAACATATGCCTGCCCATACCATAACCCCACCGCCACCATGGGCCACTCGATCCACAACAATGACATCAGCAAACCGCTCATCCACACAACGCCACACACACTGTCTGCCATCTGCCCTAAACAGTGAAAACCCAGACTCATCCGTGAACAGAATGCCTCTCCAACTTACCAGACGCCATCAGATGTGAGCAAACTGCAGTCAGGTCCAGACCCCAATGAGGACAACAAGCATGCAGATGAGCTTCCCCGAGACGGTTTCTGACAGTTTGTGCAGAAATTCTTTGGTTATGCAAACCAATTGTTGCTGCAGCTGTCCAGATGGCTGGTCTCAGACTATCATGGAGGTGAACATGCTGGATGTGGAGGTCCTGGGCTGGTGTGATTACATGTGGTCTGCGGTTATGAGGCCATTTGGATGTACTGCCAAATTCTCTGAAACGCCTTTGGAGACGGCTTATGGTAGAGAAATGAACATTCATTGCATGGGCAACAGCTCTGATAGACATTTCTGCAGTCAGCATGCCAATTGGACGCTCCCTCAAATGTTGCAACATCTGTGGCATTGTGCTGTGTAATCAAACTGCACATTTTAGAGTTGTCTTTTATTGTGGGCAGTCCAAGGCACACCTGTGCAATATTCATGCTGTCTAATCGGCACCTTGATATGTCACACCTGTGAGGTGGGAGGATTATCTCGGCAAAGGAGAAGTGCTCACTAACACAGATTTAGACAGATTTCCGGCTTTGCGGCAATTCAAATTTTTACAGAAATTCGGATTGAAGTCAATTTGTTTGGCGTTAATTCGCTCTACACTACTGCAAATGAATTGCAAATGCACAGGCCTTCCTCTCCTAACCAAGCCCCATCCCCTCTTGCTCCAGATTGACATCTCTCTCTTTCTGACCGCCTGCATGTCCAGTGTGAAATCTCATGCAGTCAGTAATGTAAGGCCTGGCTGTACACTCCTTCTGCACTGCCCGGAGCAGGGATTTATGATTAGTGATGAACGAACATCGGCCGGGACGGTTTGCGAACGCAATCGTGCAAACACAAACAAATGTTCACGAACCACAAGTTTGCGGCAGGCCCCATTGACTTTAATGGCAGGCAAAACTGAAAAACCCTCAGCTCATATTTGCAGCCACCAAATATTAAGTAGAAGTGTACAAATAGTCCCACAACATGGACATTGACATACTAGAGGGGGATCAATGACAAAAATTCCAACAAAATATATGTATTTTAATCAGGGGACATTTTTTATGATTCTTAAAGGTAAATTCTCTGAAATGTGGCCTGTTGGAGCCTAGAAAAATGTTATTTTAGGCCACGGGAGTACGGGCCTTAAAAATTAGGCATTCACATGACATAAAATAAATTCTGATTATGTGGCTCGAGGTACATTATGCGGTCAATGGATAAAAATGTTACTGTAGGCCACTGGACTACAGACCACAAAAATTAGGCATTCACCGGACAGAAAAGATCAAGTGATTATGTGGCCAGAGGTACCATATATTACAAGGTCAATGGATATAAATTTTACTGCAGGCCAGTACAAATACAAGTCAAATACATATGTTTAAAAGAACTAAAAATATAAAATTGGATTAAAAACATGACAAAATCCCCCCTCTTGAAAAAACCCCAAATGATAATAGTTCAAATTCGATAACACGTGGTCGTCACTGGTGTCAAATTCCTCCAAGGCCGCAACAATTATTTATACACCGTACATACAAGAACAAGTAAGTATGTGACTAAAGGTAGATTCACGGTCATTGGATATCAATTTTACGGCAGGCCAGTGTACTACAGGCCCCAAAAATTATGCATTCAGCGTACATAAAAGAACAAGTAAGTATGTGGCTGGAGGTAGATTAAACGTCACTGGATATCACTTTTCCAGCAAGCCAATGGACTACAGGCCTCAAAAATTATGCATTCTGCGTACATAGAAGAAGTATGTGGCTGGAGGTAGATTACACAGTCATTGGGTATCAAGTTTACAGCAGGCCAGTGAAATGCAGGTCCCAAAAATTATGCATTCACCATACATAAAAGAACAAGTATCTTGCTTGAGGAAGATTACATGGTCATTGGATATCACTTTTCCAGCAGGCCAGAGAAGTACAGGTCCCATAAATTATGCATTCAATGTACATAAAAGAACAAGTAAGTATATGGCTGGAGATAGATTACACGGTCATTGGATATCAAGTTTACAGAAGGCCAGTGGACTATAGGTCCCAAAAATTATGCATTCAGTGTACATACAAGAACAAGTAAAAATGTGGCTGGAGGTATATTAGACGGTCATTGGATATACATTTTCCAGCAGGCCAGTGTACTACAAGCCTCAAAAATTATTAGTGATGATCGAGCGCCAAAGTATTCGAGTGTTCGGCCTGAACACATTGCTATATTCGTGTGCTCGCCCGAGCACCTAAGTATAATAAAAGTTAATTGGAGACAACCATGCACCTCCTGCTCTGATGAGGGGAGGGTGCCTGGTCTATTGTAAAAGGTCAGAAAGTTACAGAAACAACACCAAAATGGACCGGGAACCCCATGGGGACGATGTCTAGATGCATTTTGGACTCCCAGGTCACTGCTGGGAACCATGTTGTCCAAGTTGTACACCGCACCACTTTTACAGACTGACAAAAATACGCAAAACCCCCCCAAAAAATCTATTATACATGAAAAATGGTTCGGAAACATTCTTTCCTGTATATTCAATTGTATATAAAGTGCAAGTGCTGCAAAAAATGACAAGCAAGAGGCACTCCAAAACAGCCTGTATATCACATAAAGGAGGGCCTCATTCACATTGTGGTACAATTGTTCAGGTAGTGGGACTCCTACACTCATAAAGCCTATGCAGTAAGTGAAAGGGCTGCCATAAATTTCAAGGAACCGTCACTCCAAAACACCCTTTGCTACACATAAGGAAGGCATTGTACACACCCTTGAAAAATTATGATTTATGGCCTGCTGGTGACCCTCAAAAACATTTGAAGCAAGGGCCTGCTGATCTGGCCATCTAAAACCTTAAGCACGAGGGCCTGCTGCCGCATTGGTGACTCTAGATAACCTCTGGGCGATTGCATGTTCTTTTCTGCGCCTACCATGGTGGTCACGGGGATTCAAGGTTCGATGCCGGAGAGGGAGCCTCAGAAATGGCTAACACATCCAAGGAAGGCAAGCGGGTGTCGCTCATATCACACACTCCCAACTCGTGGAGGTAGTGACGATAAATAAAAATACTGACTCTTAAGATGTCCTGTTATTGGAATGAGTAATAAAAAATTACAGGAACATCACTGCAGTATTTTGGATGAGGAAATGTTATACAGGAGAGGCCCTGCTGTCGCTTTGTTGACTCTAGATAACTTCTGCCTGATTGCACATCCCCGTGACGTCCACAATCCATTTGGATATCTTCCCTATCAACTTTCGATGTTCTTTTATGCGCCTAACATGGTGACCACCGGTAACGGGGAATCATTGCTCGATTTCGGAGAGGGAGCCTGATAAATGTCTACGGCTACTACTTCAAAGCAAAGTAGCATGAGTTGCGTGCCTGCAGGTGAGCTGACCATGTAAAAGAGTTGAGTTGCGGGCCTGCTGGTGAGCTGACCCTGTAAAACATTATATTCTAGTGCCTGCGAGTGAGCTGACCCTGTAAAACATTATATGCGAGGACCTGCAGCTGAGCTGACCCTGTGAAAAGTTCTTTGATTGGGCCTGCATGTGAGCTGACCCAGTAAAGGATTTGAGTTGCGGGCCTGCAGGTGAGCTGAACCAGTAAAAGATTTTAGGTGCTGGCCTGCTGGTGAGCTGAGGTGGAACTGACAAAACCAACTTGAATTTTTTATTTTTTTGGGGGGGTTTTCAAAAGCTTTATTGAAAAATTAAAATCAGTTACATATGTATATATTCATTGAAATAGGAGGAGTGAGCTCCCAATATACATAGGTTGTTTGGGTAACACATAGTAAGTATAAAACAAACAAGACAACACTGATGATGTATGTTAACAGACCTGTATGTTGTAGAATTCGTATCCGGGCTCTGAGAAAAAGGGCCTTAAGTATAAGTATTTCTCTAAGGCAAGTTGGCTTAGATGATTGAATCAATGGAAGCCTCTAAAAGATCTCCAGTTTTCCCAAAGAGTAAAAAATTTGTGGTGGGACCAATTTTCCCATGCTGCTATCTCCTCAAATCTATAAATGGAGTCGACTTTGTTGAACCAGTGGACTAAAGAAGGGGTATCTGTTGTCAACCAATGTGTAGGAATTAAGAGTCGGGCAGATATAATTAGGATCTTGAAGGGGGGATTTCATCTTGTGGTCAGGTAATAGACCTAATAAAGCCAATAAAGGTGATGGAGTGATATTAGAGTTGCAAATTTCATTGCATTTTTTAAAGATTTTATTCCACCAGTCATAGATCAGGGGGCACGTCCACTATATATGAAACATGGTTCCACGTCCTTCTCCACATCTCCAGCAGATGTCAGAGCCACAGTTATCGTAGCGACAGGTAATGTCTGGTGTTTTGTACCACTTAGTTAATACTTTATATCCATTCTCTTGGATTCTGGTACACCTTGAGGATATATGTGGTGTTTTGAATAGTTGGAGTTGCTCTTCAGGCGAGAAGTGGATACTCAAATCCCTTTCCCATTGGTTTATAAAGGAAGGCTTAGGAGGTAGAATAGTTGTACTAAGGTACTTGTAAAGTGAGGATATAGGTTTCTTCGGGGGGAGAGGGGGTTGTGGATGAGGCTCTCAAACCAGATGAGAGGTCTGAGAAAAGAGCTCAGAGAAATATGTTTGTTTATATATGTATCCAGGAAAGAGAGCATATGGGGGTGAGATTTGATCTCAGGTAGGGATGAGATGAGGACTTCTCGGTCCAGAAGTCCCCTCTCACTCTTTAACAATAAGGAGAGGATTAGAACTTCTGATGAGCGTAGGCTTATGGTATACATTGTTTAAGTTCTAAAGGGGCTAGGCCAACCACATCTCTGATTTGGGCAAGGGGGGAAGGAGACGGGAAATTCCAATTTGAGTTTTGGAACCATCTCCAAGCCTCAAGGGTAGCTGACATCAAGAGATTATATTTAAAGGCTAACAGTATACTATGGTGGGGATCTACTAAAAGGACCCTTAGGGTCGTGAGGTAGGTAGGGGTTTCCATACCAACCCAAGACTAATGGTCAGGTTTCCTGAACCAGTCCAAGGCTCTGGAGAGAAGTATGGCCTTGTTATATAATAGGGGGTTCGGAAGGCCAATGCCTCCCTGAGTTCTAGGTCTCTGTAAGGTGTTGATGTTAATTCTTTCTTTTTTGCCGTTCCATATGAAGGAGTGAACACATTTCTCCAAGGATTGAAAAAAAGAGTTGGGTATAGGTATGGGGAGGACCTGAAGGAGGTAATTTAATCTAGGCAGGATGAGAGACATATTTTTACGTCCAAACCAAGAAAGCAAGGGAGGGTTCAAGGCTTCTATTTGACACTTGATTGAGCTTAATAGAGGGACATAGTTTAGTTTATATAGTGATGTTATATCAGAGTGGATCTTAACTCCTAAGTATGTTATAAAGGGAGAGTCCCAGTTAAAGGGGGAGGAAAGGATTAGATTGGATCTCTGTCTATGATTGAGCCCTATACTAAGGATGTGGGATTTTTTCATGTTTATTTTAATATTTGAGAGGAAGCTGAATTTCTCTAGAATGGAGTATATAAGTTGGAAAGAGGTTTCAGGGTTGGAGGACATTATCAGGAGGTCATCAGCAAAAGCTGCAATTTTATGTTCCTGATCACCTAGCTTAAGGCCTTTGATAGCGTTCTCTGAACGTATGAGAATGAGAAGGGGTTCTATTATCAGGACAAAGATCAAGGGAGATAGGGGGCACTCCTGTCTAGTCCCATTACTTATGGGAAAAGGATGGGAGATGGTGTCATTGATCAGCACCGACGCTGAGGCACTAGTGTACATGGCTTGGACAGAGCGTATAAAGGCAATGGGAATACCAAAATGTTCCATGGTGCTGTACATGAAATTCCAATGTACTCGATCAAATGCTTTTTCGGCATCGGTGCTGACCATGACTAAGGGAAGATGGAATTTTGAGGCATGTAACAGGACGTTTAGTACCCTTGCTGTGTTGTCTTTTCCCTCCCTTCCCTTAATAAAGCCTGTTTGGTCTCTGTGAATAAGTTGGGGAAGGATAGGGGCTAGGTGGTTAGCTAGTAGTTTAGCTAGTAGTTTTAGGTCCAAATTTAATAGAGAAATGGGACGGTAGTTGCCACAGTCAGTGGGGTCTTTCCCTTCCTTGGGAATAATGGTGATATTGGCTCTTGTCATCTCATGGGAGAGAGGGTCCCCCTGTAGGGTTTGATTGCAAACTTTAAGCAAGTATGGGAGAAGGACCGAGATAAAAGAGCGAACATATAGAGCAGGGAAACCATCAGGGCTGGTGGCCTTTCCATTTGGGAGTTGCTTAATCGCTAGGAGGAGTTCCTCGCTAGTGAATGGGGAACTAAGGGCCTTAATCTGAGTTTCGTTTATTTGGGGTATTTTAATAGAACGGAGGAAAAGTTTTATCGAGTCCTGATGTATAATATTCGAGTTAGGGCTTACCTGAGAGGGAAGGTTATAAAGGGAGCCATAAAATGATGAGAACCTCCGGGCTATGTCTTGTATATTAGTGAGCATGTTACCTTCATTATTGCGAATTTTGCATATGAAGTTTTGGGCCTTCCATTTTTTGATTCTAGACATCATAAATTTGAACACCTTGTCGCCGTGGGCGAAGTATTTATATTGTGCATGAAGGAAGTATTTAGCAGATTGGGTATTAAGAAGGTTTTTTAGGTCTGCTCTGAGGAGCGCTAATTTTGTTAAGTGGGAGTCTAACAGGGATCTTTCATGGAGGGCTTCAATATCTCTAATATTTTTCAGGAGGGAGTCAATACGGGCAAGTCTTATTTTTTTTGTATAGGAGCCTAAACTAATAAGTTAGCCTCAGATATAAGCATTATGCGTGTCCCATAGGGTATAGGGATGAATACCCGGGGTGTCGTTGGAGGAGAAAAAGTCACTCAGCCATTTAAGGACCTTTTCCCTGTTTTCTGGGGTTTGGATCAATTGTTCATTAAGTTTCCATCTAAATGTTCTAGAGGGCCTGTCGGGGGTAAGTATATTAATCCATATAGGGGCATGGTCGGATAGGCTAATAGAGCCAATTTGGGCCTTAGAACATAACTGAATGTGCTCGGATGAAACCAAAAGATAGTCCAGGCGCTGGTTATAACTATGCGTATTGGAATAGAATGTGTAGTCCTTAACATTGGGGTTTAGGATTCTCCAGATGTCAACCAGGCGTTGGTCATGGAAAGACTTCCTCAATTTGCTAAGGGCTTTATTAGAGACAGCAGACTTATGGGAGGAAGAATCTATTGGGGGGACTAATGTGAGGCTGAAGTCACCTCCCATAACGGTCACTTCTTCACTGAAGTGGTTCATTGTCTGGAGAATTTTATGGAGCCAAGCAGCCTGGTTGACATTTGGAGCATACACATTAACAAACGTATATATGTCTGATTAGCAATATTACCTTTTAAAAAGAGAAATCTGCCCTCGGGGTCCTGAATGTGGTCCCTGTAGGCGAATGGGGTATTTTTACTAAAGCCCACGCTGACTCCTCTAGAAGCGGATGAGTTAACACCGCAATGATACCAAGTGGGGAAATAAGAGTGGGAGAGGTTCGGGTAGTGATTAAATTTGAAATGCGTCTCCTGGAGGAGAACGACGGAGCAGCCCATTTTTTTAATTCAGAAAGAAAAAAGGAGAAAAAAACACGTTAGAGATCACCAGGTTGTAGTCTGGGGAGTCTTCTGGACGTGGTTCTTCTGGAATTCCTGGGGCTCTTTTGGCGTTTTGGGGTGCATTGACGTTCCCAGATGCCCGGATGTGGTATATCAGGGAGGTTGGATAAGTCCTGAATAGGGTCCCAGTTATCTATTTGGAGGGGTTCTATCTGAAGGTGGTCAAAAACTGAGTCCAGATCAGCATAATTGGAAACAGAGAGCCTGCGGCCTTCGTACATGAATGATAGGCCAAATGGGAAGGTCCATCTGTAAGGGATCCTATGCTGTCTGAGCCAGCTTGTAAGCGGCTTCAGGGTCCCTCTTTTGTCCAGGGTGGTTTGAGCTAAGTCCTGAAAGATTTGTATGTCTTGGTCATCCCAGGACACCTTGCCGGATTGACGGGCTTTAAGGATGACTGCTTCTTTAACAGGGAAGCTGAGAAATTTGCAAATAATGTCCCTTGGTGGGGCTGAAGCAGCGGGCTTAGGCCTTAGAGCTCGGTGTGCTCTCTCTAAAATAACTTTATGGACAGATTCTGGGCCAAGAAGGGAAATGCAGATTTGCACCACAGTGCTAGCAATGTCTCCTGTGTCCACAGATTAGGGGACACCGCGAAAATGTAGATTATTGCGCCTACCTCTATTTTCCTGGTCTTCCAGGGAGTTGAAGTTCATCTTATGTTGGATGGCCTGGAAACGCTGTGACACTTCTGATTGGTGGCGTTTGATGGCTTCTTGCGTGTTTTCCGGAATTTCCACTCGGCCTTCCACCTGCGATATATCCTGCTTAATAGCAGCTAGGTCGGAACTTAGAGGTTCCAGGGCAGACGCCAGAGAAGAGGACAGTAACTCCTTTAGGAAGGATCGTGAGATAGGAAGGTCGTCTGTGTCTTCCTCACCGCCGGTGGCCTGATCCAGCAGGTCAGTGTGTTTTGAGTTGGAGTCGGCGCCATCTTGGGATCTTTGGAGACATGCACCATTGCTGCTTTATTAATGAATCTTTCCATCTCTCCGGTGGTGGGATTCCTCCTGTCTTGTGCAGCTTGGTCTCCGGGTCTGGGACCTCCGATTTTCACCATGATCGGTGTGCCAGCTTGTGATATAAAGGCTTCTGTGGTGATCTCAGTAACGGATTTGCAGCCTCAAGCGAGCTCCGCCCCCCCAAAACCAACTTGATTTTGATGGCTGCATTAATCTGCAGGTGACCGTCACACAGCTCTACAGATTTGTTTCCACCTGCATCTTTCTCAACAATCTGTGGCCTCAGTCTTTTATCCAGACTTAGTCATTGTGCCACTATGTGGCCTCCTCATGCTGCCATCTCCACACCATGTCACCTTGACACTCATTTTTATCACCATGCTGTTGCTGATACAGCTTAAAAGGGCTTAAATTGATCACCAGGCCCACAATTTAATTATGGTTTTGTAATCGATAAACCCAACTTGCTTTTGTGGGCTGCATCAGTGGTGTAGCTAAAAATGACACAGCAAATTTTTTAATGGGGCTCCAGCCCACAGTCATGTTTTTAGTGACCCCTTCCGCCCCCATTCATGTGGCTAGTAAAGATCACTCTCTCAGACCAGGGCCGGCAGCTGTTTTATCCGTTTTATACACTGTCTATGCTGTCACTGTATATAATTTCATTGTGCAATACTGTTGAGGGGGCACTGACCAATTCTTTAGTCCTCCTCCTCCTGAATGGGCCCCTTTCTGGGTCAGGGCCCCAAAGCAGCATCTTCCTCTGCTTCCCTATAGCTATGGCCCTGGTCTGCATTAATCTGCAGGTGACCATGATACAGCTCCACAGATTGTTTCCATCTGCATCTATCTAAACAATCTGTGGCCTTAGTCTTTTATCCAGACTCAGTCATTGTGCCACTATGTGGCCTCCTCATGCTGCCATCTCCACAGTATGTCACCTTGCCACTCATTTTTATCACTATGCTGCTGCTGATGCTGCTTAAAAGGCCTTAATGTGATCACCAGGCCCACAATTTAATTAAAGGGAACCTGTCACCAGGATTTTGGGTATAGGGATGAGGACATGGGTTGCTAGATGGTCGCTAGCACATCCACAATACCCAGTCCCTATAGCTCTGTGTGCTTTTATTGTGTAAAAAAAAGATTTGCTATATATGCAAATTAACATAAAAGAGTCATATCTTACTTGTGTGACCAGAGAAGAGTCATATTTTCAAACTCTGACTCATCTCAGGTTAATTTGCATATGTATCAAATTGGTTTTTATATACAATAAAAGCACACAGAGCTATGGGGACTGGATATTGCGGATGTGCTAGCCGCCATCTAGCAACTTATGTCCTCAGCTCTATACCCAAAATCCTGGTGACAAGTTCCCTTTAAGGTTTTACGCACAAAACCAAAGTAAAAAATCAATTTTATAGGAAAAATTGATTGAAAACATTCTTTCCTGTACATTTACTTGTATATAAAGTGCAAGTGCTGCCAAAAATTACAAGGAAGAGGCACTCAGATCCAACCTGTATATCACATAAAAGAGGGCCTCATTGACATTGAGTTGCAGGCGAGCTGACCCTGTAATAGCTTTTAGGTTTGGGCCTGTAGGTGAGCTGACCCTGTAAAAGTTTTGAGTTGAGGGCCTGCAAGTAAGCAGACCCTGTAAAAAATTAGATGTGAGGGCCTGCTGGTGAGCTGACCCTCTAAAAAAGTTAGATGTGAGGGACTGCTGGTGAGCACACCCTCTAAAAAAATTATATTTGAAGGCCATATATGCAAGGGCATTATATGTGACGAATAAGCAATGCATGTTGATATGACGGAAGATGAGGAGGAGGAGAAAGGGAAGATTCAAACATATACCCTTGTTTGTGGTGGAAGGAGAATATGGGAATACAATCAATTAACTACATTAAAAACAACACATGTAAAGTGCCTTTATATTCATCAGCATTCCTCTGGTGGAGTCAACCTGTCAGCATTTTCAGTTGACAGGCGGATATGCTTGTGTTATAATGCCACCAGAAGCACTAAATATTCGCTCAGACAAAACGCTGATGACAGGGCAGGCCAGCACCTCCAAAGCGTAGAGTGCCAGTTCGTGCCACGTGTCCAGCTGGGACACCCAGTAGTTGTAAGGCACTGAGGGATCATTGAGGACGCTGACACGGTCTGCTATGTACTCCTTCACCATCCTTCACCATCTTCCAAAACTCTCCCAGTCTTTGGAGAGTGTTGCCCTGCCTCTGTTGGAACTGCTGTGTGTTCCCATTGTCTCCCCTCCTCAGTTGGCCAAGGAAGTACGGACTCTGCCATCAACGTTGTCAGATGGAAAATTTTGGAGCAATTTTACAACAAGGATCTTCTGATATTGCACCATTTTGCTCATCCTCTCCACCAGAGGAATGAGAGATGAGAAGTTATCTTAGTAGCGGGTGTCAAGAAGGGTGAAAACCCAGTAATCTGTTTTATCTAATATCCGTATAATGCAAGGGTTGCTTGAAAGGCATCCTAACGTGAAGTCAGCCATGTGTGCCAGAGTATCAACAGGCAAGACATCGTTGTCGACATCAGGATGACTCTCCATCTCCTCATCCTCCTCTTCCTCTTCTGCCCATTCATGCTAAACAGATGGAATTAAAGTTCCATGGGTACTACCCTTTGTAGCAGAGGCAACTGTATCCAACTTCTTCTCCTCCTCTTCATGGTCCAATTCACACTGAGAAGACGAACTGTGGGTGAGCTGGCTATCACCTTGTGTAATATCCTTCCCCATTTCCTCGTCTGCCACATTCAGAGCATTGTCCTTAATTGTGAGCAGCGATTGTTTGAGTAGACACAGCAGTGGGATGGTTACGCTGATAATAGCGTTATCGCTACTAACCATCTGTGTGGATTCATCAAAGTTTTTTAAAACCTCACAGTGGTCTGACATCAATGGTCACTCCTTGCTTGTGAATAGTGGCAGTTGACTCGAAAGGAGACAACCATGTTGCAGCTGGTATTCCACAACTGCCCTCTGCTGCTCACAAAGCCTGGCCAAAATGTGGAACGTAGAGTTCCAGCACATGCTCACGTCACACAACAGTCAGTGAGCTGGAAGCCGCAAGCGTTGCTGCAGCATTGACAGACTGGCTGAAGCAGTGGATGACTTGTGGAAATGGGCACACACACGGAGCGCTTTGACCAGTAGCTCTGGCAAATTGGGGTAGGTTTTGATAAACCACTGATCCAAGTTTAAGACATGGCATAGGCATGGGATGTGTGTCAGGTTGCTGAGCTCCAAAGCCACCAAGTTATGGCCATTGTCAGACACAACCATGCCTGTTTGTAGGTTGAGTGGCGAGAGCCACAGCTCGGTCTGGTCCCTTATACCATGCCACAGCTCTGCAGCGGTGTGCTGTTTGTCCCCTAAGTAGTGTTGATCACGAATATTCAAATTGCACATTTTTATCGTGAATATCGGCACTTCGAGAATTCGCAAATATTTTGAATATAGTGATATATATTCGTAATTTTGAATATTCAAGATTTTTTTTTAAATCAGTACACATGATCCCTCCCTGCTTCTAGCTTGTGGGCCAATCGTGAACACACAGATTATGGACACTATATTAGGCCCAGATTATAATTCACGGATTACACCGTTGACAGCAAAAATGTGGATAGATTATGGGGAAAAAAATTGTTTTCTGTATTTTTTTATTTTTTTTTCCTATATCTGGGCCTGACAACCACACAAGGTATTGAAGCGCAGATCAAACAATTCACAAATTACACCATTGACAGCAAAAATGTGGATTATGGGAAAAAAATATCTTGTTTTCACTAATATTCTTCCTATCTCTGCCCCGACACACGGAAGGTATTGCTGCACAGATGTCACAAGTCACTGCAGACACCTTCTAAATAGCAAAAGAATCGCCATTTTGCAAAGTATTAAACAAAAATAGAGTACTTCTTTGCACAATTAAATTGCTGCCACCACACACAATAGTCCTTAAAAGGACTTTTGGGGCTATGAAACGTTATTCACTGGACTATATTGCGATCACAATCTCCCTACACTATCTGTCCCTTTCTAAGCGCAGCTCTGCCTGACGCAATGAACCAAACCCGCGTCATTGGATGCTATATAGCACCCGATGACGCGTTCCGGCCAGCCAATCACTGTAATGCCAGTAGCCAACATGGCTACTGGCATTACAGAAATGGCAGTACTTACCTACACATTTATTGGCTTAGCAGCCTCGAAACGTGCAGCGAGTAGACTCGAGCATGGCGCTCGAGCACATGTGGTTATTGGCCAAGTACCGCCATGTGCTAAGCATAGCGATGCTCGAGACGAGCAGATATTCGGCCGAGCATGCTCACTCATCACTAAAAATTATGCATTCAGCGTAAATAACCGAACAAGTAAGTATGTGGCTGGAGGTAGATTACATGGTCATTGGATATCAATTTTGCCATTCTGGGAGAATTATTATCTTACGGGGACCTTCCATTGCTGTGTGCCAATGGCCAGAAATTTTCTAAAGGCCTCCGAGTCCACCAGTTTATATGGCAGTAGTTGGCGGGCTAACAGTTCCAACAAGCAAGGGGTCAGTTGTTGGGCAAGAGGGTTATCCGGCGTCATCATCTTTTTTTGCTCAAACATTTGGGCCATAGAAGCCTGCCTTTTTCCAGATGAACGCAACGACAGCACGGTTTAAGGTGGAGTGGAGAACAAATGGAAGGAGAGAGGAGAAGGAGAAGAGGCAGGACGTGAAGCGCAGGGAGTGTGGCTTTGAGGGTTCTGACAGTGTTGGTCCCACTGGTTTCGATGATTGGAGTCCAGGTGCCTTCTTAAGTCGGTCGTGTTGGGCTTACCACGACTTAAGCATTGACAGCACAGGCTGCAGATGGCAACACTACTGTCAGCAGCAGACACGTTAAAAAAAGCTCACACTGCGGAGCCATGTGCCAGCGTCCTAGGAGCACCCGATGTGACCGTGCATGGTGGATGGCTCATTCCAGATACATTAGTAGTCTCCATTTTCCTCCTGTGCACTATAAGTTCTGCCTTCTCTTCCATATCTGCTGCTCCGTCTCTCCCTCTGAACTCCCCTCCTCTTCCTCTCCTGTGGGCACTGACATGAAGTCCATCGACACCTCATCATCATCACCTTCACACCACTGACATTAGAGATCTTGGAGTAGGCAGAAACAGCGGGGACCACCCTCCTTGGGCTGATCTGGGTACTGTCGTCAAACTGCTGGGTGGCGACCGTCGATACCTCCTCTTCCTGATCTCATGCCAAGAATGGCTGCACATCAATAAGGTCTTGTAAAGGATAGAAAATAATTCCACTGACTCGAGTGGAGGGGATATGGTGATGGTGGTGTCTTTCGGGGTGCACACATCAAAGAGTGAGGAGTGTGCAGATAGAGAGGATAAGGAGGGTGCAGAAGCGGAAGGCTGAGTTATCCACTGAACCAGGTCTGGTGCATTCTTTGACGTAATCACACGCACCTTCTGCAACTTCCTACTTAGGCTCTGGCCTATCACCCCTGCCGAATGGCCTGCCTCTTCCTCTGCCAGTTATTTTCAAAATGACCCTGTGACAAAAGTCCCTATAGAAGAGCAGTATTTGTGGAAGAAGATATATCACACCCCTGCCTTAATCAGTTTTTTGGGGGGCAACTGGTGTATCACACCAGCAGAAATTATTTGTTCCAATAGCGTTTGTCACTCTGTGTAGCTGCGGTATCGCAGCAGAACCGCACACAACTGCTGCACA
This sequence comes from Bufo gargarizans, assembly GCF_014858855.1. NCBI lineage: Eukaryota > Metazoa > Chordata > Amphibia > Anura > Bufonidae > Bufo > Bufo gargarizans. The sequence goes on along the minus strand of NC_058080.1, from coordinate 87,914,704 downwards.
ATACAAATGCAGTTAGAAAGTATATTATAAGTTTATTACACTCCTCAGTATGTCATACCTATCGATAGCAAACCTATACCAGTCCCTAAAACGACTTTTGTGGCCCTATAAGCTAGTGTTTGGTGTCCCTAACAGTCTGTCCCTGCTCCACACACCAACCTCTCCCTACACTGGCAAAAGACTGAATGTAAAATGGTGGCCAGATCTGGTATATTTATAAGGTAGGGGTTATGTGCATGTGCTGAAACGTCTCAATTGGCTGTCCTGTACCACCTGATAGATGTGTCATGGGTCAAAGTTCTTCACAATGTAAAAGAATATGGCAAAGGCGGAAATCGCCATATGTTCGCCCGTTTGGCGAACCGCAGGAGAGTAAAGTTCGCCGTGAAATGACCGCCAGGCGAGTCGCAAGGCCATCTCTCTATTTATGATGTCAGAAAGAGAGGGCAATAGCAATCAAGAGCCAGGGGAAGAGCAAGAATCAGTTTGGAGAGGAGTCCCTGGGCACTTGTGGTGCTACGGTACTTTTGGCAGCTAGATTGTAACATGCAGAACTGTAAGATTTGTGTTCACTTTATTTAGCCCAGGGCATATTTTATTTTATTTTTTACTTTTTTTTTTTTTTTACCATGACTATTTTTCTTAAAGATGTGCATCATTTTTAAATATTATTGAATATATAGATTGATTTCCCCATAATCCAAAACCTGAAATCTGGCATTTAGATCTGGCATGGGTATGCCTTTTAGGCCTTTTGCATATGACCATATGTATTTTGCAGTCCACAAAAAAGGGATCTGCAAAAAATACGAATGACATCCGTGTGCATTCCATATTTTGTGGAACGGAACAGCTGGCCCTTCATAGAACAGTATTATCCTTGTCCGTAATACGTCCGTTTTTTGCAGAACAGAAATTTGTGGAGCACCTTCCTTTTTTGTTTTTGCTGTCCCATTGAAATGAACAGAACGGACATGGAATGCAAAATACGTTTGTGTGCAAGAGGCCTTAGATTTGCAATTTGTACACTGAAATTGTTTAGTTGGCCCAAGGCTGTAAAGAGTGTAAAATTTTGGATTTAGCAATGGCATTGCTTAGGAAACTGCATCTCACAGGTCCTAGTAAATTAATTACTAGACTCCTTTTGTAAAGTTGGTGGATAACTCAGTAGGGGAGAATCTTATATGCTCCAAATGCACTGACAACTTACATGATTGTGCATTGTTCTCAAAGTGTTCTTTTAGGCTTCTATAGATCATGATATGTGAGAAATGTGCCTTGTAGTTGCATAGATTACATCTTTTGCCATATAACTGTGGTATTAAGCCTAAAAATAATCAAACATTTATCAGAGCTGTTATTCAAAAGGAATAGAGTCTTAGTGACAAGAATTACCTCCAGCTGACAACTTTTTCTTTACATTCAGAGATTTTCCATTGATGTGTAAAACTATTATCTACCTAATTGTCCCAGTTAACTGAGAGAATTTAATCATTCCCCCACGCCACTTTTTTGGCATAAAAAAAGTCGCAAACCCCATGTTTGCGACTTTTTAAATGCCACTGTGTTAACATTTTGTCACAAGTGGCGTTTCTACATCACCTTCACCACATATTAGGTTGGTGAGGGGGTCTCACCAGTAGGCCTGGTACATTTATCTTCATTTATGCAATGTCAGGGACCTTCCGGGGATGGCAGGCCCGGTTCTCTGCAGGCAACACCGCTGGCATCCAGTTCCACCTTCACGATGACATCACTAGATTGACTATGATTCTGTTCCGGTCTTATTTGCTCTCCAGGTACTGACTTTGGCATGTTTTATGATTCTAATTCATGGTTCCTGATTTAGTTTGATTTCTCACTTCTGGATGGCTCATTTAAACTATTCCAGTATTATTTTGTCTTGCCCATCTGTCACTTTTTTTTTTTTTTTTTAAATCAGCTACCTCTGACATGAGCATTAGAGCATTTTTAAGGTCTTTTTCAGGAGATCCGGTGACATACCGGTCTTTCCATGGGTAAGCTAGGCAGTGGCTTCTACCTAGCAGTGATCCCAATAATATCACGGCCATTAATGGACGGGCTTTAGCGCTGCCCTAGCCTGTAAATGGCTAGGGCAGCGCTAAGGTTCGCCCATCAGTGCCAGAGACATTACCGGGAACATTGCTAGGCGTAAGCCTCCGCCCAGCAGTGAAAAATGCAAACAAAAAAGCCCTTGCTCTGCACGATACAGTGCAGAGCAAGGGAGAGCATTGGGCATTAGATAGTACAAAGTCCAGCTCTCAAGTGGTAAAGGTGCTCTGACCTGCTCTGCACAGATCCAGGCTGTGTTCACACCCAATTTAGATGCAGCAAAAAAGTCCAAATGGATCCAGCAAGTAAAATCAATGATTTTTTATTTCTTCATTTAAAAAAATGTACAAACATGTAATCCTCCTGCATAAAATCAACAGATTTCCACCATAATATTATGAATCCATGAAGAAGACCTGTCTTATAGTTAAAACGAGTTGATTTTATGCAGGATGATTACTTGTTTGTACATTTTTTTAAATGAAATAAAGAATCATTGATTTTACTCGCTGGATCCATTTGGACTTTTTAGAGCATCGGGGGGCCTGTCTGGGTGAATACAGGGATATGTCCGGGTTCAGCTCTGAACCTGGACAACCTATTTAAGTCAATATACTGTTGTAAAGGGGGGGGGGGAATATTAGTCACCAATATTATGCGAATATCGATGATTAGTATTCCTAAATAGGAGGAGCCGTCTAGTGATGACTCCGCCTATTTATACCTTTATATAATAATACAATACTTTCGCTATGCTTTACACTAATTACTATACTAGCTGCATGCGCCTTACTTACTACCGCTAACAAGTATACACTACACAAAGGATACAAATATAACGGTATTTATTACTACACGCAATACACTATCAATACAACACTAAATATACAGTACTCAACTACACTACACGTTCCCAATTTCCACCCACAAACTAACTATACAATACACACATACAAGTATAAAAACCCACCCCACCTGACTACTTCTATCCCTAGGTATACGACGAGGATCTACTGTGGTCTTGCTGGGGCTAAGCAGACCACAAACACAAAGGGTTAACAATAGGGATGAGCTGTACAGCAATGCAGGGGGAGTGTGCAGGGGTTAATCAGGGGGGGGGTTAAATGGTAAGGGGGTCAGGGATGTCAAGGGTTAACCAGGGGTACAGCAAGGGTTAGCCAGGGGACTGGGGGTCACTCAGAGGTGTAAGGGTTGTGTGGTGGAGGGTCAGGGGTTAATCAGGGGATTAGGGGTTAAAAGGGTAGATAGGGGATAATAAGGGGGTGATACTTATGCTCGTGTCCAGGGGTTAACGCCGATCTCCTCTGGGGAGGGGTGTCCGGCAGGGATCCTCTTCCTGAGCGCAGGATGCGCTCTCCTATCCAGGGGGGGAGGTCCGGTCAGGCGCCCTGCTTAGCGCAGAATGCGCTCCTCTTCCAGATGGGGGTGGGGGGGGTCCCGATCCTACCTCGTCCGGAGCGCAGGGCGCGCTCTCCTCTACATGGGGGCCCTGACCCTAACTAACTTGTGTGCTGGGCCGCCGGATATTTAAACCCGGCCGCCCGCACTCCCGCACTGCGCCGCCCACCAGGGGGCGCGCAACCCCCCATCATCCACGTGGGCCGGCGCAGTGATATGATGTCACTGCGCCGGCCAGCACATCGGGGACGCGCTGCAGACAGGCGGGAGTAATCGCACTGTCGGAATGCGCATAATAGGAGGAGAGGAGGCTTCTCCCCTTCTTCTATCATGCGTAATTATCTCCAGCGGCACTGGAGACAATTACAACAAAGGGCTCAGATTCTGTTGAATCTGAGCTCTTTGTATCCATCAGGATGACCGGACCCTTGTCCAGTCATTCTGATGCAATTAGCCAGATTGCATCGGTGCGAATGCTTGGGGCACATTCACACCGATGCACCTGGTTTCATGTGTAGGAGGGGGGGGGGGAATATATATAATATACATGCGTATGGATGCTTGGGGCACATCCATACACATGTATACATTAATATTAGTGATATAGAAAGGGGGCACATGATTATATAAGGGGGCACAAGGCCCCTACTATATAAGGGGGCACAAGGCCCCTACATTATAAGGGGGCACAAGGCCCCTACATTATAAGGGGGCACAAGGCCCCTACATTATAAGGGGGCACATATTTCCCACAGGGGCCACCATGAGCCCCTGGGGATCACCATGGGCAGACGTGCGCAGATGCTGGGCACATCTGCGCACATCATCCCATGATGCGGTGGTAATGTATGCATATATACCATACATGCCCGCACGTGTTTGCAGGCATGCATGGATATATATGCATACGTCTCAACCCTTCCTCAACAACTGTATATACTTGTGTTTGTCTTTTTAGTGCAGATCTTTGGTATTTGTAACGTTAAGTTAAGAGTCTTTTACACAGGCCAATAATTAGGGATGAGGGTACGTAGGAAGATTCATTGGCTAAGAACCCATAAAACAAATGCTCATTTGATGGCCGATGTGATCTGTTATTGTAAGCATAAAAATGTACTATTCAACAGCACATCTTTCCAGCAATAGGACTAACCACTGATCCACCAATCTAATATGCAGATATGCTAAATACTATTGAAGTATAAATTTTACTTTTATGCTCTGAATAGTTTCTCTTCAACTTGATATGAAATTATTTGTCAGACTTTTCTTTGCTAACATAGTTATATAATGCAAAAAACGGCTTTATAATTCGTCTATGAATTAATACTTTTAGAGAGACTTTACAAATGTGATCATATCACTACTGGAGAGATTTAAATGGATATCATTTCCATTATACACATTCTCGTGAAAATTACATAAACCTTATAAGTAGTAATATAGAATGATTCAATACAACCTGTCCATGACCTGCAGTACTCCTTTTTATGGCGTTTACTAATGAACCTTTGCAGCGTAGAGCAAGAGCCCGGCTCATGCTCTAAAGGCTTGGATCAGCAAAAATGCTGATCTGGATGTCTAACCCCTTAGAAAATAGTGACTGTGGCATCTAAGTAACTTAGTCAGAGGTGGAATGCTCTCTCAGGCATTAGCACCACTGTGAACAGGATTGTGGGGTGCCAATGGCAGCCAGGGCTTAAAGGGGTTATCCGAGTTATGGGTGGCACTTATGAAACTCATCAGGACTTACATATACATTAGTTAAAGGGGTATTATCATCTTAATGATCACTGTTAAATCTGTTAATGATTTAACAGTGATCATTTTTCTAAATATATTTCATTAACAAATCCCCACCCCTTAGAAAAAAATAAACCTATACTTACCTGACTGTTGTCTTCCGTCTCCCCTGGTTACGGCCACCGCTCTTCTTAGGAATTGCGGTGGCCGCGCGTGCACAGACAACTTATTTTCTTCTCCCGGCCGGGCTGCGCGCTGTACTGAACGCGCACGCATATTCCGCGCATGCGCCCTGGTGACTTCTTCCTGGCAAGTATACTATACTGGCCAGGAAGAAGTCACCAGGGCACATGCGCGGACTCGGCGTGCGCGTTTAGTACAGCGCGCGGCCTGGCCGGGAAAAAACATCAATCAAGATGGAGCCCGCCCCCCTGCCGAGTGCCGAAACCAGGAAGTGGACCGCGCGCCGGGAGCAGGTAAGTATAAAACTGCGTGTCGAGAAAACCCCTTTAAGCTTGATTTCTTAATAGGAAAACCCATACTTACACCTTTTCATGGTTCTGTTATTGCTGTGTTTACATGCTGAAGTACATGCTGAGGGGGCATATAGCAACAATGCCTGAGCTCTCCCTCATGAATATTTGTGGGCGTGAACAATCTGCCCTTCCCCGCCCCCTCCTCTGCACATCCTAACTTTGCATCAAAAAAAAAAAACTGTCACATGATCATCTCCTAGCTCACACAGGCAGATCTTTCAGTCATATTGCAGATACACATGCTCAATGTATCTAAGCTCTATGGCAGCTCTATGTATCTAAGCTCTATGGCAGCTCTGTGTATCTAAGCTCTATGGCAGCTCTATGTATCTAAGCTCTATGGCAGCTCTATGTATCTAAGCTCTATGTATCTAATTTAGCTTAGATACATATAGCTGTCATATAGTTTAGTTAGATAGCTATAGGTGTCAGATAGCTATATCTATCAAAGCTATATTACAGACATATCTATTTTGACTATACACTATGTAGTCACTGCCCCCCATACACACAATATACACAATGCAGTGCCCCCACCCCTCCATACACATAATATACACAATGCAGTGCTCCCCACCCCTCCATACACATAATATACACAATGCAGTGTCCCCGGCCTTCCTCTTCACAGGAAACCAAAGACGTGACCCGCATTGGCTGCGTATCTTTAATGATGTATAAAGCAGCCCTAAGGGCCGCTTCACACGAGCGGATGCCGTGCGTGGCATCCGCTCCGTGAAAGAGTGCCAAGACCCGCTGCAGACTGCAGAGGCACGGAGCGGTAACATGACTGTTAATGCTCCGTGCCTCTCTGTGATCTCTTTACTACGAAATCACAGTGACAACTGTGATTTCGTAGTAAAGAGATCACAGAGAGGCACGGAGCATTAACAGTCATGTTACTGCTCCGTGCCTCTGCAGTCTGCAGCAGGTCTTGGTACTCTTTCACGGAGCGGATGCCACGCACGGCATCCGCTCGTGTGAAGCGGCCCTAACACATATTTTTTTAAGTCGGATAACCCCTTTAATATAGGTTCCTAGGTTTGCCCTCAGTGATTTCCTATCAGCTGTGCCAGAGATGCAGCCAGATAGTGCCTTTTAGTATAGTACTGACTATAATACACTGTACTGCATAAGCAATACAGGATATTATAGAAGTGATCAGAAGATCGCTTGTCAAAGTCCCCTCATGGGATTTATACATTTTAAAAAGAAAAGTCAAAGTTTTATTAAATGAAGATTCACCTTTTTTGACAAAGTTTATTTTTTTTCTATGGCAAAAATTCTACATATTTGGTATCACCATGCCTGCACTACACAATGAATGCATAATTTATCCTGCATGGTGAATGTCGTAAAGAAAAAAAACAATGCCAATTTAAGGCTACTTTCACACTAGCGTTCTGCTGTCCGCTCGTGAGCTCCGTTTTGAAGGAGCTCACGAGCGGAGCAGAACGCTTCCGCTCCGCTCGCCTCCGCACGGCCAGGCGGACAGCTGAACGCAGCATTCAGCTGTCCGCCTGGCCGTGCGGAGGCGAGCGGATCCGTTCAGACTTACAATGTAAGTCAATGGGAACGGATCCGCTTGAAGATGACACCATATGGCTCAATCTTCAAGCGGATCCGTCCCCCATTGACTTTACATTGAAAGTCTGAACGGATCCGCTCAGGCTACTTTCGCACTTAGAAATTTTTCTAAGTTATTAATGCAGACGGATCCGTACTGAACGGAGCCTCCGTCTGCATTAATATGATCGGATCCGTTCAGAACGGATCCGATCAAACGCAAGTGTGAAAGTAGCCTTAGTTTTTTTGCTTGTTTATCACCAAAAAATGGAGAAAAAAATTAAAACGTTTTATGTACCCCACAATAACACCAATGAAAACTACAAGTCATCCTGAAAAGATAGAGCCCTCACACAGCTCTGTAGGAAGCAAAATAAAAAAATTGTGGGTCTTGGAATGAGGCGATGTAAAAATATATATATATTTTTTTTTTTAATGGTGAACCTTAGAAAAAATATATGTATGAGTATTTTGTATTTCTGTCATTCTGCTGACCCAGAGAATAGAATTATCATGTTATTTATGTAAAAAAATGAGCACCACAGTAGCGTGCCTAGGGTGTTTGGCACCCAGGGCGGGTCCTTTCTCTGGCACCCTCCCACCCACCCTCACAGCAGCATCGCCCTTATTATACAACCTTCACAGTAGTAATGTCCTGATATGTGCCCCCTCACAGTAATTATGCCCATATTGTACCCCCTCATGGAAGTTATGCCCACAATGTGCCTCCTCAGAGTATTTATGCCCCTCCGTTTACAACCTTCACAGTAGTTATGGCCACATTGTGACCCCTTAAAGTACTTATCCCTTCATTGTTCCCCTTCACAGTAGTAATGCCCATTGTTCCCCCTTCAAAGAAGTAATGCCCATTGAACACCCTTCATAGTAGTAATGCCCATTGTTTCCCCTTCATAGTAATAATGTCCATTGTGCCCAGGGCCGGTGCAAGGATTTTTGCCGCACTAGGCAAAGATCCATTTTGCGCCCCTCATGTCACTCACTCACTGACAGACACACACACACTAACAGACAGATACGCACTCAGACACTCACTGAATGACGTACACATACACTCACTGACAGACACACATACACTCACTGACAGACAGACATACACTCACTGACAGACAGACACACACTCGGTCACTCACTGAATGACGTACACAGAAACTCACTGACAGACAGAAATACACTCACTGACAGACAGACACACACTCAGACACTCACTGAATGACGTACACAGAAACTCACTGACAGACACACATACACTCACTGACAGACAGACACACACTCACTCACTCACTGACAGACATTCACTGACAGACATACACCTACCCACTGAAACACACATACACACGGAAACTCACTGACAGACAAACGCACACATATACTGACTGACAAACACACAGACACTCACTAACCAACAGACGTCCACACTCACTGACATACACTCACTCACTGACATACACACACAGACACTCAATGACAGACACACATACATTTACTGACAGAAAGACAGACATACATACACTCGCTCACTGACATAAATACACAGGCAGACACTCACTTAGTCAAACACTTAAACACTCACCTCCCTGGGGCCCAGTGTGGTGCAGCTCCTCAGCTCCTGGCATCACAAAGGGCGCGCGAGGGAGGAGTGGGGAGCTGCTAGAACAGCCTCCCTTGCCACCCGCCTCCTCTTCTCCGGTAATTTACTGGCAGAACAGGCACCTGCAATCTGGGTAAGCAGATGCCTGCTCTGCCATATTTAAGAAGGACCTCCACCTCCTGGCCCCCCTTTAACGGTGCTGGGGGCGGCTCAAGAGCCGCTCGCCCTTTCGCCCAGGGCTGCAGCCACAGTCAGGGGGAGCCCACCAGGGTGCCCCCAGCAGGCCAGCGCCCTAGGCGAACGCCTAGTTCGCCTATATGGTTGCACCGGCCCTGATTGTGCCCCAGTCCCACATAGGCCAGCAGAGCAATCTGTGTCTGCAGATTAAATGGTGGAGCAGGGAGCAGAAGGCTTCCTGCTTCACCATTCAGTGCACCGGCCTGAAGAAGATAAGGAGCGCGGGGAACTGATCGGTCAGTAGGTTACAGGACTGTATTGATGGAAGCACTCATTGCTTCTGGCACCCCCCTGAAAGCGGGCACCTGGGACGGACCTCTCCCGCACCTTACCCCCCTTCCTTGGCACGCCACTGGCCACAAAATTTATAACATAAAAATATATTTTTTAAATCCCCCCAGAAAATTAAGTTAATCCATAACTTATGTGTACCCCAAATTGGTTTTATAAAAAATGTCAACTTGTCTCACAAAAAAATAAGCTCTTATACAACTTCATCAACAGAAAAAAAAAGTTTTGGTAATGTGACTTTAAAAATAAAAAATAAAAAATGCTTGGTCGCTAAGGCCCAAATCAGACTGATTGCTAAGAGGTAGAGATTAGAAATGAGTGACGTTTTGAATAAATTCAATTCATTCAAACTTCAACAAGAAATTCCATTTGTTACTAATTAATTTGTTATAAATCACGATAAATCAGGGCAGTCTGCCTAGCCAAATTCATCCCACTTGGTGGTCCAATCTCAATGTGAAGGCTTGGAAGTTTAATTCATAGTTAATCCGTTCTGTAGGTACTGTGCTGTTAGTATTACAGGTTTAATTTATCACTGTCTACATCACTGTGCAGTGCGCCAAGATTTCTAGCTAATCCCTTCTAGTAAACAGAAAGAAAAGCATACAGCAACTTTTAGAAAAAATCTGTACGCACCCCTGCAGTGCAATGGCTCCTTAGTGGAAAAAAAATAAAGAAATGGAGGCAGCACCAAATAACTAGTGGAGAAAAAAGAATGTTCTTTTAATGAATGTTGTCCAAACACATCCTTTACAATCTCTTCTGTTAGCTGTAGATTTACTGTGCTTCAGTATGACAGGTCACAGTTACTGTCAGGTCTAATTTATCGTTGTGGACTAAGGGCACTTTCACACTAGCGCTTTTGTTTTCCGGTATTGAGTTCCGTCACAGGAGCTCAATACCGGAAAAAAACTGATCAGTTTTATACTAATTCATTCTGAATAGAGAGCAATCCGTTCAGGATACATCAGTTCAGTCCCTCGAACACTTGCCGGAATTCCGGATCCGGCATTAATTTACCTTGAAGTGTATTAGTGCCGTATCCGGCATTAAGTGTTTCAGCAAAACAGATCTGGCTTTCCAGTCTGCGCATGCACATACCTTTAAAAATGCAAAAAAAAAAAAAAATTATGGATCCGATATTTTAATGCATTTTTCAGATGGGTCCACATCCGGATCCGTCTGACAAATGCCATCAGTTTGCATCCGGATTGCCGGATTGCGACAGAACTGCCTGCCGGAATCCTCTGCTGCAAGTGTGAAAGTACCCTTAACCATGCAGTTATCCAATATTCAAGTAGTGACCCTTTGACAGAGTGGAGGGGTGGCATCAGCAGGGGCAGTAACAGTGACAATAGTGGCTCCACGAGGGTAATACAGTGGGATTCTCTGTGACACCTATAGAACAGATCCCAATCCATCTCCAGAAAGACATAAAGTACATCAGACGCCGAGAGATGTACTGGATTTTTAAATTAAACAGCCTCAATCCCTATGGCCTTAACGAGGCATTTGAAATTAATCTATGAAGTCCAAGTATCCAACGTTAGATATTTAACAAACAATATGTCCCATACAAATAATAATGAAAATAAAAATAGAAATAAAAATATAGAATAATAAAAAACAAAAATAAAATAATGTACCAAAATATTATAATATATTATGTGCCCTCTGAGTACCTTTTAATATACAAGAAAATAACTAGCATTAGGGAAACGGCATATCTGAAATCACTCTGATTTTATATCTATATTTATATCCCACTATATTGTATATTTTTATTATAAACAATTCTATTTTATATTCTTACCAATCATGAGTAGTCTTTATATTGATTTTTACTTAAACAGTGCTATTGGATTTTATTTATATTACCTATTAATTTTATATACACCCTATTTATCAATTATCTATTGATTATCTGATAATTATGTGATTACCCTTCATTCATTTTTTACCCCTCATTTATAATAATTATGATTTTAGTATGCACTCCAAGCATATGTAATATGCAGAGCTATCCTAAATCAATATACAGAGCTGTAACCCGGTCTATTGAATTCCCTTGATACACTAGGGCAGAGCTCTTTCATATCACCTACAGACGTGGACAAAATTGTTGGTACCCTTTGGTCAATGAAAGAAAAAGTCACAATGGTCACAGAAATAACTTTAATCTGACAAAAGTAATAATAAATTAAAATTCTATAAATGTTAACCAATGAAAGTCAGACATTGTTTTTCAACCATGCTTCAACAGAATTATGTAAAAAAATAAACTCATGAAACAGGCATGGACAAAAATGATGGTACCCCTAGAAAACACAGAACATAATGTGACCAAAGGGACATGTTAATTCAAGGTGTGTCCACTAATTAGCATCACAGGTGTCTACAACCTTGTAATCAGCCATTGGGCCTATATATATGGCTCCAGGTAATCACTGTGTTGTTTGGTGATATGGTGTGTACCACACTCGACATGGACCAGAGGAAGCAAAGGAAAGAGCTGTCTCAAGAGATCAGAAAGAAAATTATAGACAAGCATGTTAAAGGTAAAGGCTATAAGACCATCTCCAAGCAACTAGATGTTCCTGTGAGTACAGTTGCACATATTATTCATAAGTTTAAGATCCATGGGACTGTAGCCAACCTCCCTGGACGTGGCCGCAGGAGGAAAATTGATGACAAATCTAAGAGACGGATAATCCGAATGGTAACAAAAGAGCCTAGAAAGACTTCTAAAGAGATTCAAGGTGAACTTCATGCTCAAGGAACATCAGTGTCAGATCGCACCATCCGTCGTTGTTTGAGCCAAAGTGGACTACATGGGAGACGACCAAGGAGGACACCATTGTTGAAAACGAATCATAAAAAAGCAAGACTGGAATATGCCAAACTACATGTTGACAAGCCACAAAGCTTCTGGGAGAATGTCCTGTGGACAGATGAGACAAAAATCGAAGTTTTTGCCAAGGCACATCAGCTGTATGTTCACAGACGAAAAAATGAAGCATATCAAGAAAAGAACACTGTCCCTACTGTGAAACATGGAGGAGGCTCTGTTATGTTCTGGGGCTGCTTTGCTGCGTCTGGCACAGGGTGTCTTGAATCTGTGCAGGGTACAATGAAATCTCAAGACTATCAAGGAATTCTAGAGAGAAATGTACTAGCCAGTGTCAGAAAGCTTGGTCTCAGTCGCAGGTCATGGGTCTTGCAACAGGACAATGACCCAAAACACACCGCTAAAAACACCCAAGAATGGCTAAGAGGAAAAAATTGGACTATTCTAAAGTGGCCTTCTATGAGCCCTGACCTCAATCCTATTGAGCATCTTTGGAAGGAGCTGAAACATGCAGTCTGGAAAAGGCACCCTTCAAACCGGACACAACTGGAGCAGTTTGCTCATGAGGAGTGGGCCAAAATACCTGCTGAGAGGTGCAGATGTCTCATTGACAGTTACAGGAAGCGTTTGATTGCAGTGATTGCCTCAAAAGGTTGCGCAACAAAATATTAAGTTAGGGGTACCATCATTTTTGTCCATGCCTGTTTCATGAGTTTATTTTTTTACATAATTCTGTTGAAGCATGGTTGAAAAACAATGTCTGACTTTCATTGGTTAACATTTATAGAATTTTAATTTATTATTACTTTTGTCAGATTAAAGTTATTTCTGTGACCATTGTGACTTTTTCTTTCATTGACCAAAGGGTACCAACAATTTTGTCCACGTCTGTAATTGTGGCCTGAAACCAAAGCATTCCCGTTGTCCTGGCAACGGACCATGTGACCGCAAGGTTGCGATCACATGGTCATGACGTCTGTGGCCTCCTGCAGACAGCAAAGTATTTTACACATACAGAGACAGGAGCCCATGGTGATCGGCCTCTCTCCTTCTCCCCCTGCACTTCCATATGAGAGAGAGAGAGGATCACCAGAGGATGCGCATGTCTTCAGTCTGCAGTCCGATCATGTGACCTCCTGCAGTCACATGATGTATATGTGTTAAATACCCAGAAATGTCTTTACTTGAAATAAATGTTTATGATACTCGTTTTTTATTAAATTTACACAGAATTACATGGGATTACACCATAGCAAGATTTGTATAAACAAAACTGAAATTTGATTAGATTGAGTATACCTGATGTCTGAATTGACACCTGCAGGTAGCTCCGCCCCTAGGGGGCAGGCCCCAGGTACCCGGTTTTTTTCGGTAGCTCCGCCCCTAGGGGGCGGGGCCCATGTACCCGTTTTTGGCGTTTTTTTGTTGTTTTTTGTTATTCTGCACCTATAAATATTTGTCTGTTTATTGTAATACTATGAAACCTAATGAAGGGGAAGTTTCACTCCCCGAAACACGTTGTTTTTATTATAGAAGAACTATCATACTTGTGAGACTGTTTCCATTTGTGGACTTGCACCAAAGCAGAATTTATCTCTTATTGTCAATAGTGGCTCCATGACAGAGTGGGGTGGTCAGCAGCAGAGGCAGTAACAGTGACAGTAGTGGTCCGATGACGGCGTGGGGTGGTCAGCAGCAGAGGCAGTAACAGTGACAGTAGTGGTTCGATGACGGAGTGGGGAGGGCAGCAGCAGAGGCAGTAACAGTGACAGTAGTGGTCCCATGACTGAGCGGGGAGGTTAATAGCAGCAGCAGCAGCAGCAGTAAGGCTGTTGTCTGTTCCTCTGAGCAGTCAAAACAGAAAGCAAAAAAAAAAGTATTTTGCATCAGTATGTGATCAGTAATTGTAAGCCAGAACCAGGAGTGGGTTCAAAACAGAGATTAAATGTAATCTAATATATAAAGCTGAGTGTATGTGTGTGTATGTATGTATGTCCACTAAAGGAATCTGCACCGTCACATTTACAATCACAAAATTTGGCACACAGGTACATCAGGTGTCCGGGAAGATTTTAGACCAGGTCTCAGCTCTCTAGGAAGTACTGTTCTTGAGATATTCCCAAAAAATGCATTAGCCAATAGAACCTCACAGGCCGTTAACCTCCACATACAGTTTTACTCAGGTTTCCATAACAACCCAGCCATTTTCTTCACTGCTGCAGGTGATCTTTAAAGGAAATCTGTCACCAGGATAATAACTATTGAAGTGAAGCCATGGCCTAATATTATTATTATTATTATTATTATTATTTATTATTAAAGCGGCATTCATTCCATAGCGCTGTACATATGATAAGGGGTGCACATACATAATACAGACAGTTGCACTAATCATAAACAAGACGAGTTACAAACTGGTAAAGAAGGAGAGAGGGCCCTGCCCGTGAGGGCTTACAATCTACATGGTATGGGAGAAGGACGCAGTAGGTGCGGGTGAGGTTGGTCATGGCGGTATAGAGACATCAGGGTCACTGGTTGTAGGCTTCTCTGAAGAGGTGGGTTTTCAGGTTTCTTTTGAAGGATTCCACTGTAGGTGAGAGTATGATATGTTGGGGTAGCGAGTTCCAGAGTATGGGGGATGCACGGAAGAAATCTTGGAGTCGATTGTGGGAAGAGGGGATAGGAAGAGAGGAGAGAAGGAGGTCTTGTGAGGATCGGAGAGTGGGTGTGGGGGTGTATCGGGAAAGTAGCTCAGAGATGTAGGGAGGGGACAGGTTATGGACGGCCTTGTATGTATTTGTTAGTACTTTGAAGTGAATTTGTTGGGCAATGGGGAGCCAGTGAAGGGATTGGCAGAGGGGAGAGGCAGAGGAGTAATAGGGTGAGAGGTGGATTAGTCGGGCAGAAGAGTTGAGGATAGATTGGAGGGATGCGAGAGTGCTAGATGGAAGGCCACAGAGGAGAATGTTGCAGTAGTCTGGGCGGGAGATGATGAGGGAATGTACAAGCATTTTCACAGATTCAAAGTTAAGGAAAACACGGATGCAGGAGATGCTTTTGAGTTGGAGGCGGCAGGTGGTGGAAAGGGCTTGGATGTGCAGTCAGAATCCAAGGTCACTCCAAGGCAGCGGACTTTGTTGACCGGGAAGAGTGTGCAGCCATTGATCGTGATAGATAGGTCTGTTGGGGAGTTTGAACAAGATGGGGGAAAGATTATGAATTCTGTCTTGTCCATGTTAAGTTTTAGAAAGCGAGAGGCAAAGGAGGATGATATAAAAGATAGACATTGTGGGATCCTTGATAGTAAGGTGGTGATGTCTGGGCCACAGAGGTAGCACCTAGTACCTTTTTTTCAAGATGTGCCTTTGTTCCAGCAATAGATATTTTTATCCTCTGAAAATCCAGTTTATTTGGTATGCAAGTAAGCCAGTAAGGTGCCCAGAGGGGCATTACTCTTGCAGGAAGGACACGCCCTCTGCCACAATGTGTCCACCCTCAAAAGATGAACTTAAAACCCGAGGGGATATAGTACCATTTTTAATCCAGAAGCAAGGGGATAGAATGCCATTCACTGACACAGATGCCAAAGAAGACTGGTACATAGCCGTAACTGCGTTAGAGAATTCTTCCGGGATATTAAAACTTAGCAAGGGTAAGGTTAATATAAGACCAGTTAATTCTGTCAAAAGTTTTTTCAGCATCTGTGCCAAGCATGACTAGTGGGACCGCCTTTTGGGATGAAAAGTATAAAGCATTCAAAATTTTCATTACATTGTCTTTCCCCTCTCTCCCTTTCACAAATCCTACCTGATCCGGGTGGACTAAGGAGGGGAGGAACTGCTGTAATCTATTAACTAACATTTTAGCCAATAATTTAAGATCAGTGTTTAGTAAAAAGATGGGACGGTAATTAGAGCAGAGTGATGGGTCTTTACCAGGTTTGGGGATGATTGTTATAGTGGCTCTAGTCATGTCAGCTGAAACAGGAGTGTTAAGGAGGGCTCTGTTGCATACTGGAAGAAAATTAGGTAGGAGTGTGTCTGAAAAGGATCGGTAGTAAGACAGTGGTAGACCGTCTGGGCCTGGACATTTCCCTGTAGGGGAAGATTTGAGCGCTTCCAATAAGTCTGACAAGGATGAGAGAGTTGGGAGATCTAATGATTTGAGGAAGGCGGAGATAATGTGCTCTTTGTCAATACGAGGGTCTGGGAGAGGTGGAGAGGGGACGTTGTAGAGGGATTCGTAGTAGAGCTTGAATTGTTCTGCAATATCTTCTTATCGAAACGAGTGTAGAACCAGAAGGGGCAGTAATGCTCTGTACGCAATTTGCAAGTTTTCTATGTTTGATTCTCTGCATTTGGTATTTTGTGGCTTTATCTCCATGGGAGAAAAAATTTGTTGAGAGGATAAGTAAAACTTAGCAGAACGCTCATTGAGCATATTCTTCAATTCAGTTTTAAGAGATGTTAACTCAGACAGATGGAGCTGAAGTAGAGATATTTTATGGGTTTTTTCTAAGGAGTTAATCCTTGAAAGGAGGGAGTTTAGCTTTTTTTCATATTCTTTTTAGATGAGAGCCTAAACTAATTAATTGGCCTCTTATATAGGCTTTATGTGCATCCTAAAGTATGTTAGGGGAGGTGGAGGGGGTTTGATGATGAAATATTCTTTCAGGAGAGATGTTATACAGTTTTTGTGTAGATCACTACCCAGAATGGACTCATTGAACCTCCAGCAGAATTTCTTACCCGATCCCGAGGGATGGTGGAGGGTGCAGAAGATGGGTGAGTGGTCAGAAAGCATCATAGCCCCTATTTGTGCTAAGGAACAGAGTTGCAGATGCTCCTTTAACACTAGTATATAGTCAATTCTGCTGTAGGAATTGTTAGCTGAGGAATAAAAAGAATAATCAATGACATTAGGATTCCAGCATCTCCATATATCAACAAGCCCTAGGTTAAACAATCTAGCCAGAGTAGCTCGGATCGCCCTAGATGATAGGGCAGACTTCTTTGAGGAGGTATCAATCAGAGGACTAAGGGCTAAATTTAGATCGCCTGCCAAGATAAGAATGCCCTCCCTGTGTATCTCCACTAAGGAGTGAAGTTCAGCAATCCATCGAGGGTTGGTCAGCATTGGGTGCATAGGCGTTAACAAAAGTATAGAGCGTCTGGCCTATTTGGCCTTTTCAGGATAATGTAACGGCCCTCTGGGTCCTGGATATGGTTTAGATATGTGAAGGGGATACCTCTGCGAAACCCAATGCTGACTCCCCTAGAAGCTGCACCATTAGCACCACAGTGGTACCATGGTGGCAATTTAGAAAAGGAAAGGTTAGGGTAGTTGTTGTGTTTGTAGTGGGTTTCTTAGAGGAAAACTACTGAACGTTTTTCCTTCCATAGTAGGGAGAATATTTGGCAGTGTTTAGAGAGAGACCGTTAGGGGGGAAGTGAATGATAATTCACATGTAACCTGCAGCAAAGTGGGGGGCTGTAATTGTAAAAGATAACATATCACAAAGTGGGGATTGGAAAAGAAGGCAATGGGGAAACCAAGATAATAGTAAGTGGACTTAGGTGCAGAGGAACAGTTAGGGAGGAAAGAAATGTTGAGGGTAGCATAGAAAAGAAGGAAGGATAGGGAAATATTGCCCACTGCATACCCAGCAATGGTATATATAGAGGAGGTGGACAGAGGTAGAATCAAGACATATTAGAGAGTCCTGATGAGATTGAATACTGATTTAGATGAGGATAAATCAGGGATCGTCATGAGAAGTATGCGGCTTCTTAGGAATTGCTGAGTCCTTGTTCTTCTTAGACCATTGCTTCTTTGGAGTAGTAGAAAGTTCCAAAGGTTGAAGGACTGGAAGAGGTGGCAAGGAAGAAATGTCTTGTACATTATGCCAATCTGGTATATCCAGCGGAGAAGTTTCCAGCACATTCAAAACCTCTGGGAGAGCTGAAAAGGAGGAGATGGTAATCCTTTCACCAGAGACAATAAATGAAAGTCCAAATGGGAAGGACCATCTGTAGGGAATCTGTTTCTCTTAAAGGAGAGATGTGAGAGGCTTTAAGGTTTTTATTTTTTGTAGGGTGGATGGAGATAGGTCCTGGTAGATCTGGATAGGGACCTCGTCCAGGAGGATGGATGGCGCAGCTCTGGCCGCTTTTAGAATCGCTTCTTTATCCTGAAAGTTCAGGAAACGGCTAATAATGTCCCTTGGAGGGTCATTTTCTTTAGGTCGCGGGTGTAGTGCTCGGTGTGCCCTTTCAATAATTAGCATGGAAGGGTCAAAGTCCCCTAGTAGGGATATGACTATCTTCATGATAGCGGCTGGGATGTCAGTGGCTGTGACCGATGGTTTCTTCAGTAGGCAGCTGAAGAAAACTGCTTATCATAGACTGCAGACTAAGAATACTGCACCTCCCAACCACCACCAGTCATAGCAGTGGACGTGAGCACAGAGGGTCGCCTTGATCAGACATTCCTGAGGATGGGTGATGATGCTCATAGGCAGTGACCAACCAACTACACAGCAAATCTCTTTAGTAGTCCATTTTTGCATCTCTCTCAGGTCAAAAATATTCGTAATTTTTGACTGATAGCGAGGGTCTAACATCATGGAGAGCCAGTAGTCATCCCTCTGCCGAATGTGTCTGCCAATACACAAATATGACAGCATACATCTGTCCATTTGCACAGGGCACTCGGAAGACCACCCTGTCTCCATCTCCACTGCATACTGCCACAGTTTGTCGGGTCATCTGCGTAGTGTTCGTTGTCGTCCTCCAGCTCCTTATGCTTCTCCTGCTCCTCTCCCTTTGCTTTGGCTGGTAACCACCTTGTTTTGTATAAAATTCCTGGGTATTTATGTCCTGCTCCTCTTCCACTGCCAGTTCATCCTCCTTGGGGCTCAGGTAGACATGAAATGGAAGGGCCACGTGTTTGGTTCCCTCACCAATCAGATTTTTCAGCATCCTCCCCAGGCGAATAATATTATCCATCCTGTAGTTCTGTTGTGTGACAAATAAAGTGGTCTCCTCAAAGAGCCTGAGTAAACAGCATGTGTCATGCATGAGCTGCCACTAAATAACATTGGAGTTACACAGGGGAGTAGACCTGTCCATCTGCAGCATTAAGAAATCATTGACTGCTTTCCTCTGCTTGTACAGGCTATCTAACATATGGAGTGTCAAGTTTCAGAGAATGTAAAACCTTGGATATCAGGCGATGTTGAGGAAAAGCATTTAGCTTTTGCAGCTCAGGGAGAGTATGTTTTGTTAATTAAGAGTGGCTGGAGTGCATGCAGAGGTTCCTGGACATTTTCAACAGCTCTTGTAGTTCAGAAGAAGAATTGAGGAACCATTTGACATGCAGGGCTCATGTGTCAGCCATCCCTGATGCAGCACAGACAAAATGTTCTTCCTGTTATCAGTAACCATGGTTCCTATCTCCACTTGGAGAAGAGACAGCCAGTGTTTGTTTTCTTTATTGATGACGCTAAGCAATTCCTCCCGTTGTGGCTCTGTTTACTAAGCTGACCAGGTACAGAACTGCCTGACAATGCTTAGCTTTGCATAGGTGATATCCTGGAAAACCAATGTGAACTGCGCCTAGAGTGGAGGGTTATGACAAGGTGAAGGATGAAGAAGCAGAGGAGGAGATTGGCACAGTAATCCCACAATTACAACGCAAAAGGCGGTAGTGCCATCACCTGGCCAAGTTGTTGGTGAATGACAGTGGGCTGTAAATAGGGTTGAGTTAATGGCGCTTTTTGAAAGGCTGAAGAGCAGCCAATCGACAAACATTTTACTCATGTGCCCTTAGAAGCCATCACAGCCATGCCTACTAATGGCATGGCTGTGATTGGCCAGTGCCGCATGTGACCCAGCTGAAGTCACGTAGCACTGCATGTCACTCTGCCCTGATTAGTGTAGGGAGAGGATGCTGCTGCTGTGAGGGAGAGAATAGGACAGAATCTTTAATCTGAACTGCTTGTTAACTTAGCAATCTACCTAGATTTTGTTTTGTGGAAGCAGTGAACAATCTTTTTACCCTGCCCTGAGCCCAGTGACCCAGAAAAATAACTTTTATCCGTCTGTTAGTTAGGTGGGCGGCGGCCATTTTATGCAAGTTCTGTGCACCAGCACAGCTTATGTGCATTTGTGACAGTCAAATAGAAGCTTGAAATACTGCAATTATAGTCTGGATTTAAAAAAAATCACCCATTTTTGGCAAGACCCTAAATCTGTGGCCTTTGCAGTATTTTTCTGTGTGCAATTTAAGCTTGAAATACTGCAATAATTTTATGGGTTTTAAAAAACACCCATTTTTTGCAATAGCCTCCATCTGGGGCCTATGCCGCATTAGTCAGTGTGCCATTTAAGCTAGACATACAGCAATAATTTTCTGGGTTTTAAAAAACACCCTTTTTGGGCAAAATACAAAATTTTACAGCACTTGCTGCTTCTGTAAGTGTCAAATTCAAGCATTATATACTGCTGTCCTATTATGTTATTAAAAAACACTCATTTAGGGCAAAATCCTAATTTTTCTGCGTTTGCTGCATCTGTCATTGTTAAAAACAAGCTTGAAATACTTTAATAATTTTATGGGTTTTAAAAACACCCACTTTTGGCAATACCCGCCATCTGGGGCCTATGCCGCATTAGTCAATGTGAAATTTAAGGTAGAAATATAGCAATAATTTTCTGGGTTTTAAAAATAAAACACCTGAATTTTAAAGCCCTTTCTGCATATGTCATTGTGAAATTCAAGCGCTATATACTACTGTCATATTCTGTTACTAAAAAAACACCCATTTTGGGCAAATTACTGAATTTTGCAGCCTTTGCTGCATATCTGTCATTGTGAAATACATGCGTTAGATAATGGTGTTCTATTCTGTTATTTAAAAAAAAAAACACCCATTTTGGGCAAGAAACTAATTTTGCAGCCTTTGCTGCATCTGTCATTGTGACATACACGTGTTAGATACTAGTGTTCTATTCTGTTATTTAAAAAAAAAAAAAAAACATTTTAGGCAAAAAACTAAATTTGCAGCCTTTGCTGGTATCTGTGAGTGTGAGATACATGCGTTAGATTCTGCTGTTCTATTTTGTTATAAAAAAAACACCTATTTTCAGAAAAATGGTGTTCTATTCTGTTATTTAAAAAAAAAAAACACCCATTTTGGGCAAGAAAATAATTTTGCAGCCTTTGCTGAATCTGTCAGTGTGAGATACAAGCTTGAAATACAGCAATAATATTCAGGGTTTAAAAAAACACCCATTTTGGGCAAAGTACTTAATATTGCAGCCTTTGCTGCATCTGTAATTGTGACATACATGCGTTAGATACTGGTGTTCTATTTAGTTTTTTTTTAAACGCCCATTTTGGGAAAAAACTAAATTTGCAGCCTTTGCTGCATCTGTCAGTGTGAGATACATGCATTAGATACAGCTGTTCTATTTTGTTATTTAAAAAAAAAAACACCTATTTTGGGCAAAAATTTTAATTTTGCAGCCTTTGCTACATCTGTCACTGTGAGACACTTTCTTGAAATACAGCAATAATATTCTGGGTTTAAAAAAAAACACCCATTTTGGTCTAAATACTAAATGTGCGGCCTTCCCTGCTTCTGTCAGTGTGAGATACACACATTAGATAGTTATAAAGTAATGTCGCACTCGAATGGGGTTGAGATCCAACAGAGGTGCACCCACTAACAGACAACACCCAGTCTGATAAAAGTAGATATAATAAAGGAATAGAAGTGGGGCACTCTCTAAAGTAAAGGGATCTTTAATTAAAGTAAATACAATGAATTGACAGTATATAATAAACAATAAAATTCAACAATATTTAAGACAGCAGAGGATAAATTGTTAATAAAAGCGGTAAGAATTCAGTGGTAAGTAAAACCTAAAACTAAAATAAAAACAGCATAAACATAGATCCTAATATATAAATTAGTGGAAAGGATAAATTCTAATATTCAATAATAATCAGATGAATATTCATAAAAATCTTGTTGTCCACTGGTGGTAACGGGATGCGTTTGTTCACATGTGAAATATTGAGAAAATAAATAATCGAATAATCAAATAATCGCTTGCTTCCGATTATAACCAGTCTCTTGTACACATGAATAAATAGTCAATGCGAAATTTTCATAAAGTGAATGATCGAGAACTGCCGAATATGATGGTCGGCTTATGAAATAATGTTTGGACACATGTATATAGTGGTGGCCAGAGTTCCAAGCATATGTAGCTTTCGATAATTTGAGCAGACAATGTTGTAGCTGCTTGTAAGCACAGCGGCGTCCGGCTGTATTTAATTGAAAGGCGATCGCTTGTCTAGGATATGTGTAGTCTTACCAGGAGGTCTTTGTGCTGGACAGTGAGCCCTCGACTCAGCGTATTTTCCTCTAGGGTCCCGGTCTCAAGGGCTGTTGGTTCAGATTCGAATTTTCGCGCCAATCGAATTGTTTGCTGCACGCGGTCTTAATATCTCCCGTATAGTAGTGCTTGATTTGGCAATTCGTTACTCTTATGGTGATGTCCAGGCCTCCTCAGTCTCACAATATCCTTACTTTCCTTAGTGGGGGATTAACACCAGACGCGTTTCGGGGATTTAAACAATGACCCCTTCCTCAGTGGTTAACATCCCCCTTCCAATGTTCCACTTTTATAGTGAATAAAGGATGTATAAAGGACTGGTCTGGGATACCGACTTTTTAGGGATTGGGATCTATAAATATTTTTTCTACCTTAAGAATATATATTAATAAAAAGTCATGATAGCAATAAGTTACATAAAAAAACTTTCATACAATTGTTCACCAACTCCTTTGGAATCGCTTAATATAAAAAACGCACCGGTATCGCATGCGGTTTTAATGCGTTTCCAGTGCGTTTTTTCTGAGGATTTGATATTTCCAAAGGGTTTTTCCAAGGGATTCATTTTCAAGCCTCTTCCAGTAAATCAGAGGCATAAAAACATTAAAAGACATTATAAAAACATTATGTGGATAATACTCTAGATGGCATTAAGTTACATGAAAAATCTTTCACACAATTGTTCAACATCCCCTTTGGGGTCACATAGTATAAAAAATGCACCGGTATCGCATGCGGTTTTGATGCGTTTCTGGTGCGTTTTTTTTGGAAATTGAATTTTTCCAGAAGATTCTTCAAGAGGATTCATTTTCAAGTCCCTTACAATAATTTGGAGACATAAAAATATTAAAAAAATTTTGTGGGTATTTCTTCATAACTAATGTAGAGTCATTGGATGAGGGCCAAGTGTAGAGGAAAAACAGGACGAATTTTTTGAAAATATCGTCCAGTCGATCATCGACAAGTGGCGCCCATCCTATAAAAAAACAAATAATTCAAAGTCTGCGTTCAGACCTAACGGTTGTAATGTATTTAGTTCAAAAATTCGCTTTTAGTTCAAAAATTCGCTTTGTTTCTAAACGCGACATTTTCTCTACATGGTTACCGCCTCTCCAATCCTTCTGTACTTTGTCAATTGCTGTGAATCTCAGACATGAGGGGTCTTGATTATGTGTTGTTTTAAAATGATATGATAGAGAATGGTTTTCAAATCCCTTCTTTATATTGCCAACATGTTCTGCAATACGTTTTTTCAACGTTCTCTTAGTTCTCCCTACATATTGAAGCCCACATGGGCATTCTATCACGTATATCACATCTTCTGTGCTACACATTAGATAGTGGTGTTCTATTCTGTTATTAAAGAGACACCCATTTTGGTGAGATACATATGTTAGATACTGGTGTTCTATTCAGTTTTTTTTTTTTTAAACACCCATTTTGGGCAAAGTACTTAATATTGCAGCCCTTGCTGCATCTGTCATTGTGAGATACACACATTAGATACTGGTGTTATATTTTGTTATTTAAAAAGACACCCATTTGGGGCAAGAAACTAATTGTGCAGTCTTTGCTGCATCTGTCTTTGTGAGATACACGCGTTAGATACTGGTGCTCTATTCTGTTTTAAAAAAAAACAAAAAACCCATTTTAGGCAAAAAAAAATATTTCAGCCTTTGCTGCATCTGTCAGTGTGAGATACACGCTTGAAATACAGCAATAATATTCTGGGTTTAAAAAAACACCAATTTTGGGCCAAATACTAAATTTGCAGCCTTTGCTGCAACTTTCAGAAAGGGATACATACAATAGATACTGCTGTTCTATTGCTGCATCCATCATTGTGAGATACACGCAATGTGCAGACCGACATGGAAGGCAGGGATGAAGACTGGGTGAAAGATGAAGAGGAGGACGATGATGCCCCTTTTCTTCCGTGGAGAAGATACAAAGACACAAATTATTAAATTGAAGCTCCACAGTTCAAGCAGGAGTCGCTGGTCAGAGCACGGAAGACCCACGAGTGATTATCAGTCTCCGTGTCAGAGTGTCTGTGTAGGGGAGAAGCAGCGGACAGCAATTGTCTCTGACTCCGTGCCTCCCTTGCCCCCTTTCTGGGGATTTGGAAGACACGGATTTGTGACAAGGTTGTTCGCTATATTCTAAACAGGAATGCTATGTATTTTGCTCTGATGACCAGTTTTTTTCCATGCCACTCCCTTGAATTGGGGGGTGTCCGGGATCACAACACAGATGACTCCCTGATGCCCTGCCCTCATTGGTGTTGGGAGACACTTTCAAGCAGCCCCTTGGGTGTTCACTCCTGGGAGATTGGCATGGATATAGAGGATGCTGATAAGTCTGGAGGTGAGGGAGTGCGGTTTGACAACACGCTGTTTCCCTGCAGGGTCAATAAACCATCCACTTTTTTCATCACTACCTTGGAGTGCTGCCTTTCTTCTTTCTACATATGCATTTGGGACCTTGGTCACAGGCCCCCACAAGGATTTGCACCCGCCATTAATATGTGCTGCTTTTTTTCTTTTTCTTTTTCTATATAAATACAGTCCTGATCAAAAGTTTAAGACCACTTGGAAAAAATCATATTTAGCATGGCTGGATCTTAACAAGGTTCCAAGTAGAGCTTCAACATGCAACAAGAAGAAATAGGAGTGAGACAAAACATTTTTTGAGCATTCAATTTAATGAAAACAACGAATAAACTGAAACAGTCTATTTTTCAGCTGATCAAAATTTTAGGACCACATGCCTTTAAAAGGCCAAATCTGTGCAAAGATGTGGATTCATTGTCATTTTCTGTCAGGTAGTCACATGTTGTGATGACAAAGGCAAAAAAAACCTCTCCCTTTTTGAACGTGGTCGGGTTGTTGAACTGCATAAGCAGGGTCTCTCACAGCGCGCTATCGCTGCTGAGGTGGCACTGTCACTCCAGAGGTGGATGAAGATGCCAAGACTGCAGCAAAAGAAGAAGCAGGAGGAGCCAGGTTTTTGAGGTGTCTACTCCACTGCAGCTCATCCTTTGCATTTAGATGTGCTCAGGTTTAGAATGTTTATGCCTCGCTTTAGGCTCTGATTGCACAGCATGCAAAGAACTCGTGTCTTGTCGTCAGCACATTGTCTGAAGAACTGCCACACCAGGGAGCTCCTTGGATCTGGCTTTAATGTGCTCGGTCCCTTGCTGCTGTGGGCAGTTGCAGGCATACTGTCTAGGGGATGGCCGCTCTGCTTTTGCACCCTGCTCCCTCTTCTGCTGTGCTGGTGACTCTGTGCGATCACCGCCTCTTTCTCCACACTACACAGGTCACTCACATGACCTTGAATCCATGTGGGGTCGAGGACTTAATCAAAAGCCACAGCAGTTAGCACCTGTGTTTTGTCATCATCCGAGACGTGCTGCGATGGTCCTCCCATGTACTCATCTTGAAACATAAGTGTTTGGGCATCGGTGCACTCAATCTCTTCCACCTCTGGGGCGGGGCTAGGCGGATGGCCCTGGGAAAGCCTGCTAGCATAGTCATCAAAAAGAAGAAGAGACTGCTGCATGACTTGGGGCTCAGACTGCTTGGCTGATTTGCAAGGGGGTGAGGTGAAAGACTGATGGACATCGGCTGCAGGAGCCAACTCTGATCTTTCAGCAGGAGACTGGGTGGGAGACAAAAAAGTGTCACATATCTGGTATCGCCGTACTCAGGAGAAGTTGGGGAATGTGTTTTGGGGTGTCATTTTACATATACCCATGCTGGGTGAGATAAATATCTTGGTCAAATGCCAACTTTGTATAAAAAAATTGGAAAAGTTGTCTCTTGCCAAGATATTTCTCTCACCCAGCATGGTTATATGTTAGCGGAAATTGATTATTATTATTTTTTTCTCCCAAAGTCTCACTTTCCGCTAACTTGGGACAAAAATTTAAATCTTTCATGGACTCAATATGCCCCTCAGCGAATACCT